>NW_027459044.1:300000-538923 GCF_050624435.1 Tenrec ecaudatus | reverse complement strand
AGACTTAGCCTATGCCTAGGGGTGCCTAGCCTAAGCCTAGTGGTGAAATAACCTAAGCCTAGGGGTGCCCTAGCCTAAGCCTAGGGGTGCCCTAGCCTAAGCCTAGGGGTGCCCTAGCCTAAGCCAAGGAGTGCCCTAGCCTAAGCTTAGGGGTGTCCTAGCCTTAGGCTCGGGGAGCCCTAGCCTTAGCCTAAACTTCGGAGTGCCATAGCATAAGCATAGGGGTGCCCTAGCCTAAGCCTAGGGGTGCCCTAGCCTAAGCCTCAGGGTGCCCTAGCTTAAGCCTAGGGGTGCCCTAGCCGAAGCCTAGGGGTACCCTAGCCTAAGTCTACGGGCGCCCTAGCCTAAGCCTAGGGGTGCCCTAGCCTAAGCCTCGGGGTGCCCTAGCTTAAGCCTAGGGGTGCCCTAGCCGAAGCCTAGGGGTACCCTAGCCTAAGTCTAGGGGTGCCCTAGCCGAAGCCTAGGGGTGCCCTAGCCTAAGCCTAGGCGAGCTGTAGCCTAAGCCTAGGTGTGCCCTAGACTAAGTCTAGGGGTGCCCTAGCCTAAGCCTAGGGGTGCCCTAGCCCTAGGCAAGGGAAGCCCTACACTTAGCCTAAGCCTAGGGGTGCCCCAGCCTAAGGCTAGGTGTGCCCAAGCCTACGTCTAGGGGTGCTCTCGCCTAAGCATACGGGTGCCCTAGCCTTAGGCTAGGGAAGCCATAGCTTTAGCCTAAGCCTATGGGTGCCCTAACCTAAGCTAGGGGTGCCCTAACCTAAGCCTAGGGGTGCCCTAGACTTAGGCTAGGGGAGTCCTAGCCTTAGCCTAAGCCTCGGGGTGCCATAGCCTAAGCCTAGTGGTGCCCTAGCCTAAGCCTAGGGGTGCCCTAGCCTAAGACTAGGGGTGCCCTAGCCTAAGCCTAGTGGTGCCCTAGCCTAAGCCAAGGGGTGCCCTAGCCTAAGCTTAGGGGTGCCCTAGCCTTAGGCTAGGTGAGCCCTAACCTTAGCCTAAGCCTAGGGCTGCCATAGCCTAAGCATAGGGGTGCCCTAGCCTTAGGCTAGGGGAGCCCTAACCTTAGCCTAAGCCTAGGGGTGCCCTAGCCTAAGCCTCGGGGTGCCCTAGCTTAAGCCTAGCTGTGCCCTAGCCTAAGCCTAAGGGTGCCCTAGCCTTAGGCTAGGGGACTCATCGCGTTAGCCGAAGCCTAGGGATACCCTAGCCTAAGCCTAGGGGTGCCCTAGCCTAAGCCTAGGGGTGCCCTAGCCTTAGGCTAGGGGAGCCCTAGCCTTAGCCTAAGCCTAGGGGTGCCCTAGCCTAAGCCTAGGGGTGCCTTAACCTAAGCCTAGGGGTGCCTTAGCCTAAGCCTAGGGGTGCCCTAGCCTAAGCCTAGGGGTGCCCTAGCCTTAGGCTAGGGGAGCCCTAGTGTTAGCCTAAGCCTAGTGGTGCCCTAGCCTAAGCCTAGAGGTGCCCTAGCCTAAGCCCAGGGGTGCCCTAGTCTTAGGCTAGGGGAGCAATAGCCTTAGCCTAACCCTAGGGGTGCCCAAGCCTAAGCCTAGGGGTGTCCTAGCCTAAACCTTGGAGTGCCCTAGCCTAAGCCTAGTGGTGCCCTAGCCTTAGCCTAGGGGTACGGTAGCCTTAGGCTAGGGGAGCCCTAGCCTTAACCTAACCCTAGGGGCGCCCTAGCCTAAACCTAGAGGTGCCCTACCCTAAGCCTAGGGGTGCCCTATCCTTTGGCTAGGGGACTCCTCGCCTTAGCCGAAACCTAGGGGTACCCTAGCCTAAGCCTAGGGGTGCCCTAGCCTAAGCCTAGGGGTGCCCTAGCCTAAGCCTAGGGGTGCCCTAGCGTTAGGATAGAGGAGCCCTAGCCTTAGCCTAAGCCTAGGGGTGCCCTAGCCTAAGCCGAGGACTGCCCTAGCCTAAGCCAAAGGGTGCCGTAGCCTAAGCCTAGGGGTGCCCTAGCCTTAGGCTAGGGGAGCCCTAGCCTTAGCCTAACCCTAGGGGCGCCCTAGCCTAAACCTAGAGGTGCCCTAGCCTAAGCTTAGGGGTGCCCTAGCCTTAGGCTAGGGGAGCCCTAGCCTTAGTCTAAGCCTTAGGGTGTCCTAGCCGAAGGCTAGGGGTGCCCTATCCTTAGGCTAGGGGACTCCTCTCCTTAGCCGAAGCCTAGAGGTACCCTAGCCTAAGTCTAGGGGTGCCGTAACCTAAGCCTAGGGGTGCCCTAGTCTTAGGCTAGGGGAGCCCTAGCCTTAGCCTAAGCCCAGGGGTGCCTCAGCCTAAGGCTATGGGTGCCCTAGCCTACGTCTAGGGGTGCCCTAGCCTAAGCAGAGGGGTGCGCTAGCCTTAGGCTAGGGAAGCCTTAGCCTTAGCCTAAGCCTATGGGTGCCCTAGCCTAAGCCTAGGGGTGCTCTAACCTAAGCCTAGGGGTGCCCCAGCCTAAGCCTAGGGGTGCCCTAGCGTTAGGCTAGAGGAGCCCTAGCCTTAGCCTAAGCCTAGGGGTGCCCTAGCCTAAGCCGAGGGCTGCCCTAGCCTAAGCCAAAGGGTGCCGTAGCCTAAGCCTAGGGGTGCCGTAGCCTTAGGCTAGGGGAGCCCTAGCCTTAGCCTAACCCTAGGGGCGCCCTAGCCTAAACCTAGAGGTGCCCTAGCCTAAGCTTAGGGGTGCCCTAGCCTTAGGCTAGGGGAGCCCTAACCTTAGTCTAAGTCTACGGGTGTACTAGCCTAAGCCTAGGGGTGCCCTATCCTTAGGCTAGGGGACTCCTCGCCTTAGCCGAGCCTAGAGGTACCCTAGCCTAAGTCTAGGGGTGCCCTAGCCTAAGCCTAGGGGTGCCCTAGCCCTAGCCTAGGGATGTCGTAGCATTAGGCTAGAGGAGCCCTCCCTTAGCCTAATCCTAGGGGTGCCCTAGCCTAAGCCAAGGGGTGCCCTAGCCTAAGCCTAGGGGTGCACTAGCCTAAGCCTAGGGATGCCGTATCCTAAGACTAGGGGTGCCGTAGCCTAAGTCTAGGTGTGCCCTAGCCTAAGCCTAGGGGTGCCCTAGCCTTAGGCTAGGGGAGCCTTGGCCTTAGCCTAAGCCTAGGGGTACCCCAGCCTAAGGCTAGGCGTGCCCTAGCCTACGTCTAGGGGTGCCCTAGCCTAAGCCTAGGGTGCCCTAGCCTAAGCCTAGGGGTGCCCTAGCCTAAGCCAAGGGGTGCCCAAGCCTAAGCTTAGGGGTGCCCTAGCCTTAGGCTAGGGGAGCCCTAGCCTTAGCCTAAGCTAAGTGGTGCCATAGCCTAAGCCTAGTGGTGCCCTAGCCTAAGCCTAGGGGTGCCCTAGCCTAAGCCTAGGGGTGCCCTAGCCTTAGGCTTGGGGAGCCCTAACCTTAGCCTAAGCCTAGGGCTGCCCTAGCCTAAGCATAGGGGTGCCCTAGCCTAAGCCTAGGGGTGCCATAGCCTTATGCTAGGGGAGCCCTAACCTTAGCCTAAGCCTAGGGGTGCCCTAGCCTAAGCCTCGGGGTGCCCTAGCTTAAGCCTAGGGGTGCCCTAACCTAAGCCTAGGGGTGCCCTAGACTTAGGCTAGGGAACCCTAGACTTAGCCTAAGCCTAGGGGTGCCCTAGCCTAAGCCTAGGGGTGCCTTAGCTTAAGCCTAGAGGTGCCCTGGCCTAAGCCTAGGGGTGCCCTAGCCTTAGGCTAGGGGAGCCCTAGCCTTAGCCCAACCCTAGGGGTGCCCTAGCCTAAGCCTAGGGGTGTCCTAGCCTAAACCTAGGGGTGCCCTAGCCTAAGCCTAGGGGTGCCCTAGCCTAAGCCTAGGGGTGCCGTAGCCTTAGGCTAGGGGAGCCCTAGCCTTAGCCTAACACTAGGGGCACCCTAGCCTAAACCTAGAGGTGCCCTAGCCTAAGAATAGGGGTGCCCTAGCCTTAGGCTAGGGGAGCCCTAGCCTTAGTCTAAGCCTACGGGTGTCCTAGCCTAAGCCTAGGGGTGCCCTATCCTTAGGCTAGGGGATTCCTCGCCTTAGCCGAAGCCTAGGGGTACCCTAGACTAAGCCTAAGTGTGCCCTAGCCGAAGCCTTGGGGTGCCCTAGCCCAAGCCTAGGGGTGCCCTAGCGTTAGGCTAGAGGAGCCCTAGCCTTAGCCTCAGCTTAGCGGTGCCCTAGCCTAAGCCGAGGGCTGCCCTAGCCTAAGCCAAAGGGTGCCGTAGCCTAAGTCTAGGGGTGCCCTAGCTTTAGGCTAAGAGAGCCCTAGCCTTAGCCTAACCCTAGGGGCGCCCTAGCCTAAACCTAGAGGTGCCCTAGCCTAAGCTTAGGGGTGCCCTAGCCTTAGGCTCGGGGAGCCCTAGCCTTAGTCTAAGCCTACGGGTGCCCTAGCCTAAGCCTAGGGGTGCCCTAGCCCAAGCCTAGGGATGTCCTAGCGTTAGGCTAGAGGAGCCCTCCCTTAGCCTAAGCCTAGGGGTGCCCTAGCCTAAGCCGAGGACTGCCCTAGCCTAAGCCAAGGGGTGCCCTAGCCTAAGCCTAGGGGTGCCCTAGCCCAAGCCTAGGGGTGCCCTAGCGTTAGGCTAGAGGAGCACTAGCCTTAGCCTAAGCCTAGAGGTGCCCTAGCATAAGCCTAGGGGTGCCCTAGCCTAAGTCTAGGGGTGCCCTAGCCTAAGGCTATGGGTGCCCTAGCCTAAGGCTATGGGTGCCCTAGCCTTAGGCTAGGGGAGCCCTAGCCTTAGCCTAAGGCTAGGGGTGCCCCAGCCTAAGGCTAGGTGAGCCCTACCCTACGGTAGGGGTGCCCTAGCCTAAGCAGTGGGGTTTACTAGCCTTAGGCTAGGGAAGCCCTAGCCTTAGCCTAAGCCTATGGGTGCCTAGCCTAAGCCTAGTGGTGACCTAACCTAAGCCTAGAGGTGCCCTAGCCTAAGCCTAGGGGTGCCCTAGCCTAAGCTTAGGGGTGCCCTAGCCTAAGCCAAGGGGTGCCCTAGCCTAAGCATAGGGGTGCCCTAGCCTTAGGCTCGGGGAGCCCTAGCCTTAGCCTAAGCTTCGGGGTTCCATAGCCTAAGCCTAGTGGTGCCCTAGCCTAAGCCTAGGGGTGCCCTAGCCTAAGCCTAGGGGTGCCCTAGCCTAAGCCTAGGGGTGCCCTAGCCTTAGGCTAGGCGAGCCCTAACCTTAGCCTAAGCCTAGGGCTGCCCTAGCCTAAGCATAGGGGTGCCCTAGCCTAAGCCTAGGGGTGCCCTAGCCTTAGGCTAGGGGAGCCCTAACCTTAGCCTAAGCCTAGGGGTGCCCTAGCCTCAGCCTCGGGGTGCCCTAGCTTAAGCATAGGAGTGCCCTAGCTGAAGCCTAGGGGTACCCTAGCCTAAGTCTAGGGGTGCCCTAACCTAAGTCTAGGGGTGCCCTAGCCCAAGCCTAGGGGTGTCCTTGCGTTAGGCTAGAGGAGCCCTAGCCTTAGCCTAAGCCTAGGTGTTCCCTAGCCTAAGCCGAGGGCTGCCTTGACTAAGCCAAGGGGTGCCCTAGCCTAAGCCTAGGGGTGCACTAGCCTAAGCCTAGTGGTGCCCTAGCCTAAGCCTAGGGGTGCCGTAGCCTTAGGCTAGGGGAGCCCTAGCCTTAGCCTAACCCTAGGGGCACCCTAGCCTAAACCTAGAGATGCCCTAGCCTAAGCTTAGGGGTGCCCTAGCCTTAGGCTAGGGGAGCCCTAACCTTAGTCTAAGTCTACGGGTGTACTAGCCTAAGCCTAGGGGTGCCCTAGCCCTAGCCTAGGGATGTCCTAGCATTAGGCTAGAGGAGCCCTCCCTTAGCCTAATCCTAGGGGTGCCCTAGCCTAAGCCGAGGTCTGCCCTAGCCTAAGCCAAGGGGTGCCCTAGCCTAAGCCTAGGGGTGCACTAGCCTAAGCCTAGGGATGCCGTATCCTAAGACTAGGGGTGCCGTAGCCTAAGTCTAGGTGTGCCCTAGCCTAAGCCTAGGGGTGCCCTAGCCTTAGGCTAGGGGAACCTTGGGCTTAGCCCAAGCCTAGGGGTACCCCAGCCTAAGGCTAGGCGTGCCCTAGCCTACGTCTAGGGGTGCCCTAGCCTAAGCCTAGGGTGCCCTAGCCTAAGCCTAGGGGTGCCCTAGCCTAAGCCAAGGGGTGCCCGAGCCTAAGATTAGGGGTGCCCTAGCCTTAGGCTTGGGGAGCCCTAGCCTTAGCCTAAGCTAAGTGGTGCCATAGCCTAAGCCTAGTGGTGCCCTAGCCTAAGCCTAGGGGTGCCCTAGCCTAAGCCTAGGGGTGCCCTAGCCTTAGGCTAGGCGAGCCCTAACCTTAGCCTAAGCCTAGGGCTGCCCTAGCCTAAGCATAGGGGTGCCCTAGCCTAAGCCTAGGGGTGCCATAGCCTTATGCTAGGGGAGCCCTAACCTTAGCCTAAGCCTAGGGGTGCCCTAGCCTAAGCCTCGGGGTGCCCTAGCTTAAGCCTAGGGGTGCCCTAACCTAAGCCTAGGGGTGCCCTAGACTTAGGCTAGGGAACCCTAGACTTAGCCTAAGCCTAGGGGTGCCCTAGCCTAAGCCTAGGGGTGCCCTATCTTAAGCCTAGAGGTGCCCTAGCCTAAGCCTAGGGGTGCCCTAGCCTTAGGCTAGGGGAGCCCTAGCCTTAGCCCAACCCTAGGGGTGCCCTAGCCTAAGCCTAGGGGTGTCCTAGCCTAAACCTAGGGGTGCCCAGGCCTAAGCCTAGGGGTGCCCTAGCCTTAGGCTAGGGGAGCCCTAGCCTTAGCCTAACCCTAGGGGCACCCTAGCCTAAACCTAGAGGTGCCCTAGCCTAAGAATAGGGGTGCCCTAGCCTTAGGCTAGGGGAGCCCTAGCCTTAGTCTAAGCCTACGGGTGTCCTAGCCTAAGCCTAGGGGTGCCCTATCCTTAGGCTAGGGGATTCCTCGCCTTAGCCGAAGCCTAGGGGTACCCTAGACTAAGCCTAGGGGTGCCCTAGCCGAAGCCTTGGGGTGCCCTAGCCCAAGCCTAGGGGTGCCCTAGCGTTAGGCTAGAGGAGCCCTAGCCTTAGCCTCTGCTTAGCGGTGCCCTAGCCTAAGCCGAGGGCTTCCCTAGCCTAAGCCAAAGGGTGCCGTAGCCTAAGTCTAGGAGTGCCCTAGCCTTAGGCTAAGGGAGCCCTAGCCTTAGCCTAACCCTAGGGGCGCCCTAGCCTAAACCTAGAGGTGCCCTAGCCTAAGCTTAGGGGTGCCCTAGCCTTAGGCTCGGGGAGCCCTAGCCTTAGTCTAAGCCTACGGGTGCCCTAGCCTAAGCCTAGGGGTGCCCTAGCCCAAGCCTAGGGATGTCCTAGCGTTAGGCTAGAGGAGCCCTCCCTTCGCCTAAGCCTAGGCGTGCCCTAGCCTAAGCCGAGGACTGCCCTAGCCTAAGCCAAGGGGTGCCCTAGCCTAAGCCTAGGGGTGCCCTAGCCTTAGGCTAGGGGTGCCCTAGCGTTAGGCTAGAGGAGCACTAGCCTTAGCCTAAGCCTAGAGGTGCCCTAGCATAAGCCTAGGGGTGCCCTAGCCTAAGTCTAGGGGTGCCCTAGCCTAAGGCTATGGGTGCCCTAGCCTTAGGCTAGGGGAGCCCTAGCCTTAGCCTAAGGCTAGGGGTGCCCCAGCCTAAGGCTAGGTGAGCCCTACCCTACGGTAGGGGTGCCCTAGCCTAAGCAGTGGGGTTTACTAGCCATAGGCTAGGGAAGCCCTAGCCTTAGCCTAAGCCTATGGGTGCCTAGCCTAAGCCTAGTGGTGACCTAACCTAAGCCTAGAGGTGCCCTAGCCTAAGCCTAGGGGTGCCCTAGCCTAAGCTTAGGGGTGCCCTAGCCTAAGCCAAGGGGTGCCCTAGCCTAAGCATAGGGGTGCCCTAGCCTTAGGCTCGGGGAGCCCTAGCCTTAGCCTAAGCTTCGGGGTTCCATAGCCTAAGCCTAGTGGTGCCCTAGCCTAAGCCTAGGGGTGCCCTAGCCTAAGCCTAGGGGTGCCCTAGCCTAAGCCTAGGGGTGCCCTAGCCTTAGGCTAGGCGAGCCCTAACCTTAGCCTAAGCCTAGGGCTGCCCTAGCCTAAGCATAGGGGTGCCCTAGCCTAAGCCTAGGGGTGCCCTAGCCTTAGGCTAGGGGAGCCCTAACATTAGCCTAAGCCTAGGGGTGCCCTAGCCTCAGCCTCGGGGTGCCCTAGCTTAAGCCTAGGGGTGCCCTAGCCGAAGCCTAGGGGTACCCTAGCCTAAGCCTAGGGGTGCCCTCGCCCAAGCCTAGGGGTGCCCTAGCCTAAGCCTAGGGGTGCCCTAGCCTTAGGCTAGGGGATCCCTAGCCCTAGCCTAACCCTAGGGGCGCCATAGCCTAAACCTAGAGGTGCCCTAGCCTAAGCTTAGGGGTGACCTAGCCTTAGGCTAGGGGAGCCCTAGCCTTAGTCTATGCCTACGGGTGTACTAGCCTAAGCTTAGCGGTGCCCTATCCTTAGGCTAGGGGACTCCTCGCCTTAGCCGAAGCCTAGGGATACCCTAGCCTAAGTCTAGGGGTGCCCTAACCTAAGCCTAGGGGTGCCCTAGCCCAAGCCTAGGGGTGTCCTTGCGTTAGGCTAGAGGAGCCCTAGCCTTAGCCTAAGCCTAGGTGTGCCCTAGCCTAAGCCGAGGGCTGCCTTGACTAAGCCAAGGGGTGCCCTAGCCTAAGCCTAGGGGTGCACTAACCTAAGCCTAGGGGTGCCGTAGCCTAAGCCTAGGGGTGCCGTAGCCTAAGCCTAGGGCTGCCCTAGCCTAAGTCTAGGGGTGCCCTAGCCTAAGCCTAGGTGTGCCCTATCCCTAGGCTAGGGGAGCCCTAGACTTAGCCTAAGCCTAGGGGTGCCCCAGCCTAAAGCTAGGGTTGCCCAAGCCTATGTCTAGGGGTGCCCTAGCCTAAGCATACGGGTGCCCTAGCCTTAGGCTAGTGAAGCCCTAGCTTTAGCCTAAGCCTATGGGTACCCTAGCCTAAGCCTAGGGGTGCCCTAACCTAAGCCTAGGGGTGCCCTAGACTTAGGCTAGGGGTGTCCTAGCCTTAGCCTAAGCCTCGGGGTGCTATAGCCTAAGCCTAGTGATGCCCTAGCCTAAGCCTAGGGTTGCCCTAGCCTAAGCCTAGGGGTGCCCTAGCCTTAGGCTAGGCGAGCCCTAACCTTAGCCTAAGCCTAGGGCTGCCCTAGATTAAGCATAGGGGTGCCCTAGCCTAAGCCTAGGGGTGCCCTAGCCTTAGGCTAGGGGAGCCCAAACCTTAGCTTAAGCCTAGGGGTGCCCTAGCCTAAGCCTAGTGGTGACTTAACCTAAGCCTAGTGGTGCCCTAGCCTAAGCCAAGGGGTGCCCTAGCCTAAGCTTACGGGTGCCCTAGCCTTAGGCTAGGGGAGTCCTAGCCTTAGCCTAAGCCTCGGGGTGCCATAGCCTAAGCCTAGTGGTGCCCTAGCCTAAGAATAGGGGTGCCCTAGCCTTAGGCTAGGCGAGCCCTAACCTTAGCCTAAGCCTAGGGCTGCCTTAGCCTAAGCATAGTGGTGCCCTAGCCTAAGCCGAGGGCTGCCCTAGCCTAAGCCAAATGGTGCCGTAGCCTAAGCCTAGGGGTGCCCTAACCTTAGGCTAGGGGAGCCCTAGCCTTAGCCTAACCCTAGGGGCGCCCTAGCCTAAACCTAGAGGTGCCCTAGCCTAAGCTTAGGGGTGCCCTAGCCTTAGGCTAGGGGAGCCCTAGCCTTAGTCTAAGCCTACAGGTATCATAGCTTAAGCCTAGGGGTGCCCTATCCTTAGGCTAGGGGACTCCTCGCCTTAGCCGAAGCCTAGAGGTACCCTAGCCTAAACCTAGGGGTGCCCTAGCCTAAGCCTAGGGGTGCCCTCGCCCAAGCCTAGGGGTGTCCTAGCTTTAGGCTAGGGGTGCCCTAGCCTTAGGCTAGGGGAGCCCTAGCCTTAGCCTAACCCTAGGGGCGCCCTAGCCTAAACATAGAGGTGCCTTAGCCTAAACTTAGGGGTGCCCTATCCTTAGGCTAGGGGACTCCTCGCCTTATCCGAAGCCTAGGGGTACCCTAGCCTAAGTCTAGGTGTGCCCTAGCCTAAGCCTAGGGGTGCCCTAGCCCAAGCTTAGGGGTGTCCTAGCGTTAGGCTAGAGGAGCCCTAGCCTTAGCCTAAGCCTAGGGGTGCCCTAGCCTAAGCCGAGGGCTGCCTTAGACTAAGCCAAAGGGGTGCCCTAGCCTAAGCTTAGGGGTGCCCTAGCCTAAGCCTAGGGGTGCCGTAGCCTAAGCCTAGGGGTGCCGTAGCCTAAGCCAAGCCTAGGGGTGCCCTAGCCTAAGTCTAGGGGTGCCCTAGCCTAAGCCTAGGGGTGCCCTAGCCCTAGGCTAGGGGAGCCCTAGACTTAGCCTAAGCCTAGGGCTGCCCTATCTTAAGGCTAGTGGTGCCCAAGCCTACGTCTAGGGGTGCCCTAGCCTAAGCATACGGGTGCCCTAGCCTTAGGCTAGGGGAGCACTAGACTTAGCCTAAGCCTAGGGGTGCCCCAGCCTAAGGCTAGGGGTTCCCAAGCCTACATCTAGGGGTGCCCTAGCCTAAGTATACGGGTACCCTAGCCTTAGGCTAGGGAAGCCCAAGCTTTAGCATAAGCCTATGGGTGCCCTAGCCTAAGCCTAGGGGTGCCCTAACCTAAGCCTAGGGGTGCCCTAGACTTAGGCTAGGGGAGTCCTAGCCTTAGCCTAAGCATCGGGGTGCCATAGCCTAAGCCTAGTGGTGCCCTAGCCTAAGCCTAGGGGTGCCCTAGCGTAAGCCTAGGGGTGCCCTAGCCTAAGCTTAGGGGTGCCCTAGCCTAAGCCTAGTGGTGCCCTAGCCAAAGCCAAGGGGTGCCCTAGCCTAAGCTTAGGGGTGTCCTAGCCTTAGCCTAGGGGAGTCCTAGCCTTAGCCTAAGCCTCGGGGTGCCATAGCCTAAGCCTAGTGGTGCCCTAGCCTTAGGCTAGGGGACTCCTCGCCTTAGCCGAAGCATAGGGGTACCCTTGCCCAAGCCTAGGGGTGCCCTAGTCTAAGCCTAGGGGTGCCCTAGCCTAAGCCTAGGGGTGGCCTAGCCTTAGGCTTGGGGAGCCCTAGCCTTAGCCTAAGCCTAGGGGTGCCCCAAACTAAGGCTAGGGGTGCCATAGCCTACGTTTAGGGGTGCCCTAGTCTAAGCATAGGGGTGCCCTAGCCGTAGGCTAGGGAATCCCTAGCCTTAGCCTAAGCCTATGGGTGCCCTAGCCTAAGCCTAGGTGTGCCCTAACCTAAGCCTAGGGGTGCCCTAGACTTAGGCTAGGGGAGCCATAGCCTTAGCCTAAGCCTACGGGTGCCCTAGCGTAAGCCTAGTGGTGACCTAACCTAAGCCTAGGGGTGCCCTAGCCTAAGCCTAGGGGTGTCCTAGCCTAAGCCAAGGGGTGCCCTAGCCTAAGCTTACGGGTGCCCTAGCCTTAGGCTAGGGGAGCCCTAGCCTTAGCCTAAGCCTCGGGGTACCATAGCCTAAGCCTAGTGGTCCCCTAGCCTAAGCCTAGGGGTGCTCTAGCCTAAGCCTAGGGGTGCCCTAGCCTTAGGCTAGGCGAGCCCTAGCCTTAGCCTAAGCCTAGGGGTGCCCTACCCTAAGCCTACGGGTGCCCTAGCCTAAGTCTAGGGGTGCCCTAGCCTAAGCCTAGGGGTGCCCTAGCCTTAGACTAGGGGAGCCCTAGCCTTAGCCTAAGCCTAGGGGTGCCCTATCCTAAGCCTAGGGGTGTCCTAGCCTAACCTAGGGGTGCCCTAGCCTAAGCCTAGGGGTGCCCTATACTAAGCCTAGGGGTGCCCTAGCCTTAGACTAAGGGACTCCTCGCGTTAGCCGAAGCTAGGGGTACCCTAGCCTAAGACTAGGGGTGCCCTAGCATAAGCCTAGGGGTGCCCTAGCGTTAGGCTAGAGGAGCCCTATCCTTAGCCTAAGCCTAGGGGTGCACTAGCATAAGCCGAGGGCTGCCCTAGCCTAGGCCAAGGGGTGCCCTAGCCTAAGCCTAGGGGTGCCCTAGCCTAAGCCTAGGGGTGCCGTAGCCTAAGCCTAGGGGTGCCGTGGCCTAAGCCTAGGGGTGCCTTAGCCTAAGTCTAGGGGTGCCCTAGCCTTGGGCTAGGGGAGCCCTAACCTTAGCCTAAGCCTTGGGGTGCCCTAGCTTAAGCCTAGGGGTGCCCTAGCCGAAGCCTAGGGGTACCCTAGCCTAAGCCTAGGGGTGCCCTCGCCCAAGCCTAGGGGTGCCCTAGCCTAAGCCTAGGGGTGCCCTAGCCTTAGGCTAGGGGATCCCTAGCCTTAGCCTAACCCTAGGGGCGCCATAGCCTAAACCTAGAGGTGCCCTAGCCTAAGCTTAGGGGTGCCCTAGCCTTAGGCTAGGGGAGCCCTAGCCTTAGTCTAAGCTACGGGTGTACTAGCCTAAGCTTAGCGGTGCCCTATCCTTAGGCTAGGGGACTCCGCGCCTTAGCCGAAGCCTAGGGATACCCTAGCCTAAGTCTAGGGGTGCCCTAACCTAAGCCTAGGGGTGCCCTAGCCCAAGCCTAGGGGTGTCCTTGCGTTAGGCTAGAGGAGCCCTAGCCTTAGCCTAAGCCTAGGTGTGCCGTAGCCTAAGCCGAGGGCTGCCTTGACTAAGCCAAGGGGTGCCCTAGCCTAAGCCTAGGGGTGCACTAGCCTAAGCCTAGGGGTGCCGTAGCCTAAGCCTAGGGGTGCCGTAGCCTAAGCCTAGGGCTGCCCTAGCCTAAGTCTAGGGGTGCCCTAGCCTAAGCCTAGGTGTGCCCTATCCCTAGGCTAGGGGAGCCCTAGACTTAGCCTAAGCCTAGGGGTGCCTCATCCTAAGTCTAGGGTTGCCCAAGCCTATGTCTAGGGGTGCCCTAGCCTAAGCATACGGGTGCCCTAGCCTTAGGCTAGTGAAGCCTAGCTTTAGCCTAAGCCTATGGGTACCCTAGCCTAAGCCTAGGGGTGCCCTAACCTAAGCCTAGGGGTGCCCTAGACTTAGGCTAGGGGTGTCCTAGCCTTAGCCTAATCCTCGGGGTGCCATAGCCTAAGCCTAGTGATGCCCTAGCCTAAGCCTAGGGTTGCCCTAGCCTAAGCCTAGGGGTGCCCTAGCCTTAGGCTAGGCGAGCCCTAACATTAGCCTAAGCCTAGGGCTGCCCTAGATTAAGCATAGGGGTGCCCTAGCCTAAGCCTAGGGGTGCCCTAGCCTTAGGCTAGGGGAGCCCAAACCTTAGCTTAAGCCTAGGGGTGCCCTAGCCTAAGCCTTGTGGTGACTTAACCTAAGCCTAGTGGTGCCCTAGCCTAAGCCAAGGGGTGCCCTAGCCTAAGCTTACGGGTGCCCTAGCCTTAGGCTAGGGGAGTCCTAGCCTTAGCCTAAGCCTCGGGGTGCCATAGCCTAAGCCTAGTGGTGCCCTAGCCTAAGCCTAGGGGTGCCCTAGCCTTAGGCTAGGCGAGCCCTAACCTTAGCCTAAGCCTAGGGCTGCCTTAGCCTAAGCATAGTGGTGCCCTAGCCTAAGCCGAGGGCTGCCCTAGCCTAAGCCAAAGGGTGCCGTAGCCTAAGCCTAGGGGTGCCCTAACCTTAGGCTAGGGGAGCCCTAGCCTTAGCCTAACCCTAGGGGCGGCCTAGCCTAAACCTAGAGGTGCCCTAGCCTTAGTCTAAGCCTACGGGTATCATAGCTTAAGCCTAGGGGTGCCCTATCCTTAGGCTAGGGGACTCCTCGCCTTAGCCGAAGCCTAGAGGTACCCTAGCCTAAACCTAGGGGTGCCCTAGCCTAAGCCTAGGGGTGCCCTCGCCCAAGCCTAGGGGTGTCCTAGCGTTAGGCTAGGGGTGCCCTAGCCTTAGGCTAGGGGAGCCCTAGCCTTAGCCTAACCCTAGGGGCGCCCTAGCCTAAACATAGAGGTGCCCTAGCCTAAACTTAGGGGTGCCCTAGCCCAAGCTTAGGGGTGTCCCAGCGTTAGGCTAGAGGAGCCCTAGCCTTAGCCTAAGCCTAGGGGTGCCCTAGCCTAAGCCGAGGGCTGCCTTAGATTAAGCCAAGGGGTGCCCTAGCCTAAGCTTAGGGGTGCCCAAGCCTAAGCCTAGGGGTGCCGTAGCCTAAGCCTAGGGGTGCCGTAGCCTAAGCCAAGCCTAGGGGTGCCCTAGCCTAAGTCTAGGGGTGCCCTAGCCTAAGCCTAGGGGTGCCCTAGCCCTAGGCTAGTGGAGCCCTAGACTTAGCCTAAGCCTAGGGCTGCCCTAGCCTAAGGCTAGTGGTGCCCAAGGCAACGTCTAGGGGTGCCCTAGTCTTAGGCTAGGGAAGCACTAGACTTAGCCTAAGCCTAGGGGTGCCCCAGCCTAAGGCTAGGGGTGCCCAAGCCTACATCTAGGGGTGCCCTAGCCTAAGTATACGGGTACCCTAGCCTTAGGCTAGGGAAGCCCTAGCTTTAGCATAAGCCTATGGGTGCCCTAGCCTAAGCCTAGGGGTGCCCTAACCTAAGCCTAGGGGTGCCCTAGACTTAGGCTAGGGGAGTCCTAGCCTTAGCCTAAGCATCGGGGTGCCATAGCCTAAGCCTAGTGGTGCCCTAGCCTAAGCCTAGGGGTGCCCTAGCGTAAGCCTAGGGGAGCCCTAGCCTAAGCTTAGGGGTGCCCTAGCCTAAGCCTAGTGGTGCCCTAGCCAAAGCCAAGGGGTGCCCTAGCCTAAGCTTAGGGGTGTCCTAGCTTTAGGCTAGGGGAGTCCTAGCCTTAGCCTAAGCCTCGGGGTGCCATAGCCTAAGCCTAGTGGTGCCCTAGCCTTAGGCTAGGGGACTCCTCGCCTTAGCCGAAGCATAGGGGTACCCTTGCCCAAGCCTAGGGGTGCCCTAGCCTAAGCCTAGGGGTGCCCTAGCCTAAGCCTAGGGGTGGCCTAGCCTTAGGCTTGGGGAGCCCTAGCCTTAGCCTAAGCCTAGGGGTGCCCCAGACTAAGGCTAGGGGTGCCATAGCCTATGTTTAGGGGTGCCCTAGTCTAAGCATAGGGGTGCCCTAGCCGTAGGCTAGGGAAGCCCTAGCCTTAGCCTAAGCCTATGGGTGCCCTAGCCTAAGCCTAGGTGTGCCCTAACCTAAGCCTAGGGGTGCCCTAGACTTAGGCTAGGGGAGCCATAGCCTTAGCCTAAGCCTAGGGGTGCCCTAGCGTAAGCCTAGTGGTGACCTAACCTAAGCCTAGGGGTGCCCTAGCCTAAGCCTAGGGGTGCCCCAGCCTAAGCCTAGGGGTGTCCTAGCCTAAGCCAAGGGGTGCCCTAGCCTAAGCTTAGGGGTGCCCTAGCCTTAGGCTATGGGAGCCCTAGCCTTAGCCTAAGCCTCGGGGTGCCATAGCCTAAGCCTAGTGGTCCCCTAGCCTAAGCCTAGGGGTGCTCTAGCCTAAGCCTAGGGGTGCCCTAGCCTTAGGCTAGGCGAGCCCTAGCCTTAGCCTAAGCCTAGGGGTGCCCTAGCCTAAGCTTAGGGGTGTCCTAGCCTAAGTCTAGGGGTGCCCTAGCCTAAGCCTAGGGGTGCCATAGCCTTAGACTAGGGGAGCCCTAGCCTTAGCCTAAGCCTAGGGGTGCCCTAGCCTAAGCCTAGGGGTGTCCTAGCCTAACCTAGGGGTGCCCTAGCCTAAGCCTAGGGGTGCCCTATACTAAGCCTAGGGGTGCCCTAGCCTTAGACTAAGGGACTCCTCGCGTTAGCCGAAGCTAGGGGTACCCTAGCCTAAGACTAGGGGTGCCCTAGCCTAAGCCTAGGGGTGCCCTAGCGTTAGGCCAGAGGAGCCGTAGCCTTAGCCTAAGCCTAGGGGTGCACTAGCATAAGCCGAGGGCTGCCCTAGCCTAGGCCAAGGGGTGCCCTAGCCTAAGCCTAGGGGTGCCCTAGCCCAAGCCTAGGGGTGCCGTAGCCTAAGCCTAGGGGTGCCGTGGCCTAAGACTAAGGGTGCCCTAGCCTAAGTCTAGGGGTGTCCTAGCCTAAGCCTAGGTGTGCCCTAGCCTTAGGCTAGGGAGCCCTAGCCTTAGCCTAAGCCTAGGGGTGCCCCAGCCTAAGGCTAGCGGTGCCCTAGCCTACGTCTAGGGGTGCCCTAGCCTAAGCCTAGGGGTGCCCTAGCCTTAGGCTAGGGAAGCCCTAGCCTTAGCCTAAGCCTATGGGTGCCCTAGCCTAAGCCTATGGGTGCCTTAACCTAAGCCTAGGGGTGCCCTAGCCTTAGGCTAGGGGAGCCCTAGGCTTAGCCTAATCTTAGGGGTGCCCTAGCCTAAGCCTAGGGGTGCCCTAGTCTAAGCCTATGGGTGCCCTAGCCTAAGCCTAGGGGTGCCCTAGCCTATGATTAGGGGTTCCCTAGCCTTAGGCTAGGGGACCCCTAGCCTTAGCCTAAGCCTAGGGGTGCCGTAACCTAAGCCTAGGGTTGCCCTAGCCTAAGCCTAGAGGCGCCCTCGCCTTAGGCAAGGAGAGCCCTAACTTTAGCCTAAGCCTAGGGGTGCCGTAGCCTAAGCTTAGGGGTGCCCAAGCCTAAGCCTATGGGTGCCCTAGCCTAAGCTTAGGGGTGCCCTAGTCTAAGCCGAGGGGTGCCCTAGCCTTAGCCTAAACTTAGGGGTGCCCTAGCCTAAGCCTAGGGGTGCCCTAGCCTAAGCCTATGGGTGCCCTAGCCTAAGCCTAGGGGTGCCCTAGCCTATAATTAGATGTTCCCTAGCCTTAGGCTAGGGGACCCCTAGCCTTAGCCTAAGCCTAGGGATGCCCTAGCCTAAGCTTAGGGGTGCCCTAGCCTAAGCCTAGGGTTGCCCTAGCCTAAGCCTTGAGGTGCCCTAACCTTAGGCTAGGGGAGCCCTAGCTTTAGCCTAAGCCTAAGGGTGCCCTAGCCCAAGCTTATGGGTGCACTAACCTAAGTCTAGGGGTGCCCTAGCCTAAGCCTATGGGTGCCCTAGCCCTAGGCTAGGGGAGCCCTAGACTTAGCCTAAGCCTAGGGGTGCCCCAGCCTAAGGCTAGGGGTGCCCAAGCCTGCATCTAGGGGTGACCTAGCCTAAGCATACGGGTGCCCTAGCCTTAGGCTAGGGAAGCCCTAGCTTTAGCCTAAGCCTATGGGTACCCTAGCCTAAGCTAGGGGTGACCTAACCTAAGCCTAGGGGTGCCCTAGACTGAGGCTAGGTGAGTCCTAGCCTTAGCCTAAGCATCGGGGTGCCATAGCCTAAGCCTAATGGTGCCCTAGCCTAAGCCTAGGGGTGCCCTAGCCTAAGTCTAGGGGTGCCCTAGCCTTAGGCTAGGCGAGCCCTAACCTTAGCCTAAGCCTAGGGTTGCCCTAGCCTAAGCATAGGGGTGCCCTAGCCTAAGCCTAGGGGTGCCCTAGCCTTAGGCTAGGGGAACCCAAACTTTAGCCTAAGCCTAGGGGTGCCCTAGCCTAAGCCTAGTGGTGACCTAACCTAAGCCTAGGGGTGCCCTAGCCTAAGCCTAGGGGTGCCCTTGCCTAAGCCAAGGGGTGCCCTAGCCTAAGCTTAGGGGTACCCTAGCCTTAGGCTAGGGGAGTCCTAGGCTTAGCCTAAGCCTAGGTGTGCCCTAGCCTTAGGCTAGGCGAGCCCTAACCTTAGCCTAAGCCGAGGGGTGCCCTAGACTAAGCCTCGGGGTTCCCTAGCTTAAGCCCAGCTGTGCCCTAGCCTAAGCCTAGGGGTGCCCTAGCCTTAGGCTAGGGGATTCCTCGCCTTAGCCAAAGCCTAGGGGTACCCTAGCCTAAGCCTAGGGGTGCCCTAGCCTAAGCCTAGGGGTGCCCTAGCCTAAGCCTAGGGGAGCCCTAGCCTTAGCCTAAGACTAGGGGTGCCCTAGCCTAAGCCTAGGGGTGCCTTAACGTAAGCATAGGGGTGCCTTAGCCTAAGCCTAGGGGTGCCTTAGCCTAAGCCTAGGGGTGCCCTAGCCTTAGGCTAGGGGAGCCCTAGCCTTAGCCTAAGCCTAGGGGTGCCCTAGCCTAAGCCTAGGGGTGCCCTAGCTTAAGCCTAGAGGTGCCCTAACCTAAGCCTAGGGGTGCCCTAGCCTTAGGCTAGGGGAGCCCTAGCCTTAGCTTAACCCTAGGGGAGCCCTAGCCCAAGCCTAGGGGTGCCCCAGCCTAAGCCTAGGGGTGCCGTAGCCTTAGGCTAGGGGAGCCCTAGCCTTAGCCTAACACTAGGGGCACCCTAGCCTAAACCTAGAGGTGCCCTAGCCTAAGCTTAGGGGTGCCCTAGCCTTAGGCTAGGGGAGCCCTAGCCTTAGTCTAAGCCTACGGGTGTCCTAGCCTAAGCCTAGGGGTGCCCAATCCTTCGGCTAGGGGACTCCTCTCCTTAGCCGAAACCTAGCGGTACCCTAGCCTAAGCCTTGGGGTGCCCTAGCCTAAGCCTAGGGGTGCCCTAACCCAAGCCTAGGGGTGCCCTAGCGTTAGGCTAGAGGAGCCCTAGCCTTAGCCTAAGCCTAGGGGTGCCCTAGCCTAAGCCGAGAGCTGCCCAAGCCTAAGCCAAAGGGTGCCGTAGCCTAAGCCTAGGGATGCCCTAGCCTTAGGCTACGGGAGCCCTAGCCTTAGCCTAACCCTAGGGACGCCCTAGCTTAAACCTAGAGGTGCCCTAGCCTAAGCTTAGGGGTGCCCTAGCCTTAGGCTAGGGGAGCCCTAGCCTTAGTCTAAGCCTACGGTTGTCCTAGCCTAAGCCTAGGGGTGCCCTATCCTTAGGCTAGGGGACTCCTCGCTTTATCCGAAGCCTAGGGGTACCCTAGCCTAAGTCTAGGGGTGCCGTAGCCTAAGCCTTGGGGTGCCCTAGCCTTAGGGTAGGGGAGCCCTAGCCATAGCCTAAGCCTAGGTGTGCCCCAGCCGAAGGCTAGGGGTGCCCTAGCCTACGTCTAGGGGTGCCCTAGCCTAAGCAGAGGGGTGCCCTAGCCTTAGGCTAGGGAAGCCTTAGCCTTAGCCTAAGCCTATGGGTACCCTATCCTAAGCCTAGGGGTGCCCTAACCTAAGCCTAGGGGTGCCCTAGACTTAGGCTAGGGGAGCCCTAGCCTTAGCCTAAGCCTAGGGGTGCCAAGCCTAAGCCTAGTGGTGACCTAACCTAAGCCTAGGGGTGCCCTAGCCTAAGCCTAGGGGTGCCCTAGCCTAAGCCAAGGGGTGCCCTAGCCTAAGCTTAGGGGTGCCCTATCCTTAGGCTAGGGGTGCCTTAGCCTTAGGCTAGGGGATCCCTAGCCTTAGCCTAAGCTTCGGGGTGCCGTAGCCTAAACCTAGTGGTGCCCTAGCCTAAGCCTAGGGGTGCCCTAGCCTAAGACTAGGGGTGCCCTAGCCTTAGGCTAGGCGAGCCCTAACCTTAGCCTAAGCCTAGGGCTGCCCTAGCCTAAGCATAGGGGTGCCCTAGCCTAAGCTTAGGGGTGCCCTAGCCTTAGGCTAGGGAAGCCCTAACCTTAGCCTAAGCCTAGGGGTGCCCTAGCCTAAGCCTGGGGGTGCCCTAGCTTAAGCCTAGGGGTGCCCTAGCCGAAGCCTAGGGGTACCCTAGCCTAAGTCTCGGGGTGCCCTAGCCTAAGCCTAGGAGTGCCCTCGCCCAAGCCTAGGTGTGCCCTAGCCTAAGCCTAGGGGTGCCCTAGCCTTAGGCTAGGGGAGCCCTAGCCTTAGTCTAAGCTTACGGGTGTACTAGCCTAAGAATAGGGGTGCCCTATCCTTAGGCTAGGGGACTCCTCACCTTAGCTGAGGCCTAGGGGTACCCTAGCCTAAGTCTAGGGGTGCCCTAGCCTAAGCCTAGGGGTGCCCTAGTCTTAGGCTAGGGGAGCCCAAACCGTAGCCTAAGCCTAGGGGTGCCCTAGCCTAAGCCTAGTGGTGACCTAACCTAAGCCTAGGGGTGCCCTAGCCTAAGCTTAGGGGTGCCCTAGCCTAAGCCTAGGGGTGCCCTAGCCTAAGCCTAGTGGAGCCCTAGCCTAAGCCAAGGGGTGCCCTAGCCTAAGCCTAGGGGTGCACTAGCCTAAGAGTCGGGGTGCCCTAGCTTAAGCCTAGCTGTGCCCTAGCCTAAGCCCAGGGGTGCCCTAGCCTTAGGCTATGGGACTCCTCGCCTTAGCCGAAGCCTAGGGGTACCCTAGCCTAAGCCTAGGGGTGCCCTAGCCCTAGGCTAGGGGAGCCCTAGCCTTAGCCTAAGCCTAGGGGTTCCCTAGCCTAAGCCTAGGGGTGCCTTAACATAAGCATAGGGGTGCCTTAGCCTAAGCCTAGGGGTGCCCTAGCCTAAGCCTAGGGGTGCCCTAGCCTTAGCCTAAGCCTAGGGGTGCCCTAGCCTAAGCCTAGGGGTGTCCTAGCCTAAACCTAGGGGTGCCCTAGCCTAAGCCTAGGGGTGCCCTAGCCTAAGCCTAGGGGTGCCGTAGCCTTAGGCTAGGGGAGCCCTAGCCTTAGCCTAACCCTAGGGGCGCCCTAGCCTAAACCTAGAGGTGCCCTAGCCTAAGCTTAGGGGTGCCCTAGCCTTAGGCTAAGGGAGCCCTAGCCTTAGTCTAAGCCTACGGGTGTCCTAGCCGAAACCTAGGGGTGCCCTATCCTTAGGCTAGAGGACTCCTCGCCTTAGCCGAAGCCTAGGGGTACCCTAGCCTAAGCCTTGGAGTGCCCTAGCCTAAGCCTAGGGGTGCCCTAGCCCAAGCATAGGGGTGCCCTAGCTTTAGGCTAGAGGAGCCCTAGCCTTAGCCTAAGCCTCAGGGTGCCCTAGCCTAAGTCGAGGGCTGCCCTAGCCTAAGCCAAAGGGTGCCGTAGCCTAAGCCTAGGGGTGCCCTAGCCTAAACCTAGAGGTGCCCTAGCCTAAGCTTAGGGGTGCCCTATCCTTAGGCTAGGGGACTCCTCGCCTTAGCCGAAGCCTAGGGGTACCCTAGCCTAACTCTAGGGGTGCCGTAGCCTAAGCCTAGGGGTGCCCTAGCCTTAGGCTAGGGGAGCCCTAGCCTTAGCCTAAGCCTAGGGGTGCCCCAGCCTAAGGCTAGGGGTGCCCTAGCCTACGTCTAAGGGTGCCCTAGCCTAAGAAGAGGGGTGCCCTAGCCTTAGGCTAGGGAAGCCTTAGCCTTAGCCTAAGCCTATGGGTACCCTATCCTAAGCCTAGGGGTGCCCTAACCTAAGCCTAGGGGTGCCCTAGACTTAGGCTAGGGGAGCCCTAGCCTTAGCCTAAGCCTAGGGGTGCCAAGCCTAAGCCTAGTGGTGACCTAACCTAAGCCTAGGGGTGCCCTAGCCTAAGCCTAGGGGTGCCCTAGCCTAAGCCAAGGGGTGCCCTAGCCTAAGCTTAGGGGTGCCCTATCCTTAGGCTAGGGGTGCCTTAGCCTTAGGCTAGGGGATCCCTAGCCTTAGCCTAAGCTTCGGGGTGCCGTAGCCTAAACCTAGTGGTGCCCTAGCCTAAGCCTAGGGGTGCCCTAGCCTAAGACTAGGGGTGCCCTAGCCTTAGGCTAGGCGAGCCCTAACCTTAGCCTAAGCCTAGGGCTGCCCTAGCCTAAGCATAGGGGTGCCCTAGCCTAAGCTTAGGGGTGCCCTAGCCTTAGGCTAGGGAAGCCCTAACCTTAGCCTAAGCCTAGGGGTGCCCTAGCCTAAGCCTGGGGGTGCCCTAGCTTAAGCCTAGGGGTGCCCTAGCCGAAGCCTAGGGGTACCCTAGCCTAAGTCTCGGGGTGCCCTAGCCTAAGCCTAGGAGTGCCCTCGCCCAAGCCTAGGTGTGCCCTAGCCTAAGCCTAGGGGTGCCCTAGCCTTAGGCTAGGGGAGCCCTAGCCTTAGTCTAAGCTTACGGGTGTACTAGCCTAAGAATAGGGGTGCCCTATCCTTAGGCTAGGGGACTCCTCACCTTAGCTGAGGCCTAGGGGTACCCTAGCCTAAGTCTAGGGGTGCCCTAGCCTAAGCCTAGGGGTGCCCTAGTCTTAGGCTAGGGGAGCCCAAACCGTAGCCTAAGCCTAGGGGTGCCCTAGCCTAAGCCTAGTGGTGACCTAACCTAAGCCTAGGGGTGCCCTAGCCTAAGCTTAGGGGTGCCCTAGCCTAAGCCTAGGGGTGCCCTAGCCTAAGCCTAGTGGAGCCCTAGCCTAAGCCAAGGGGTGCCCTAGCCTAAGACTAGGGGTGCACTAGCCTAAGAGTCGGGGTGCCCTAGCTTAAGCCTAGCTGTGCCCTAGCCTAAGCCCAGGGGTGCCCTAGCCTTAGGCTATGGGACTCCTCGCCTTAGCCGAAGCCTAGGGGTACCCTAGCCTAAGCCTAGGGGTGCCCTAGCCCTAGGCTAGGGGAGCCCTAGCCTTAGCCTAAGCCTAGGGGTTCCCTAGCCTAAGCCTAGGGGTGCCTTAACATAAGCATAGGGGTGCCTTAGCCTAAGCCTAGGGGTGCCCTAGCCTAAGCCTAGGGGTGCCCTAGCCTTAGCCTAAGCCTAGGGGTGCCCTAGCCTAAGCCTAGGGGTGTCCTAGCCTAAACCTAGGGGTGCCCTAGCCTAAGCCTAGGGGTGCCCTAGCCTAAGCCTAGGGGTGCCGTAGCCTTAGGCTAGGGGAGCCCTAGCCTTAGCCTAACCCTAGGGGCGCCCTAGCCTAAACCTAGAGGTGCCCTAGCCTAAGCTTAGGGGTGCCCTAGCCTTAGGCTAAGGGAGCCCTAGCCTTAGTCTAAGCCTACGGGTGTCCTAGCCGAAACCTAGGGGTGCCCTATCCTTAGGCTAGAGGACTCCTCGCCTTAGCCGAAGCCTAGGGGTACCCTAGCCTAAGCCTTGGAGTGCCCTAGCCTAAGCCTAGGGGTGCCCTAGCCCAAGCATAGGGGTGCCCTAGCTTTAGGCTAGAGGAGCCCTAGCCTTAGCCTAAGCCTCAGGGTGCCCTAGCCTAAGTCGAGGGCTGCCCTAGCCTAAGCCAAAGGGTGCCGTAGCCTAAGCCTAGGGGTGCCCTAGCCTAAACCTAGAGGTGCCCTAGCCTAAGCTTAGGGGTGCCCTATCCTTAGGCTAGGGGACTCCTCGCCTTAGCCGAAGCCTAGGGGTACCCTAGCCTAACTCTAGGGGTGCCGTAGCCTAAGCCTAGGGGTGCCCTAGCCTTAGGCTAGGGGAGCCCTAGCCTTAGCCTAAGCCTAGGGGTGCCCCAGCCTAAGGCTAGGGGTGCCCTAGCCTACGTCTAAGGGTGCCCTAGCCTAAGAAGAGGGGTGCCCTAACCTTAGGCTAGGGAAGCCTTAGCCTTAGCCTAAGCCTATGGGTGCCCTAGCCTAAGCCGAGGAGTGCCCTAAGCTAAGCCTAGGGGTGCCCTAGACTTAGGCTAGGGGAGCCCAAGCCTTAGCCTAAGCCTAGGGGTGCCTACCCTAACCTTGTGGTGACCTAACCTAAGCCTAGGGGTGCCCTAGCCTAAGCCTAGGGGTGCCCTAGCCTAAGGCAAGGGGTGCCCTAGCCTAAGGTTAGGGGTGCCCTAGCATTAGCCTAGGGGTGACCTAGCCTTAGGCTAGAGGAGCCCTAGCCTTAGCCTAAGCTTCGGGGTGCCATAGCCTAAGCCTAGTGGTGCCCTAGCCTTAGCCTAGGGGTGCCCTAGCCTAAGCCTAGGGGTGCCCTAGCCTTAGGCTAGGCGAGCCCTAACCTTAGCCTAAGCCTAGGGCTGCCCTAGCCTAAGCCTAGGGGTGCCCTAGCCCTAGGCTACGGGAGCCCTAGACTTAGCCTAAGCCGAGGGGTGCCCCAGCCTAAGGCTAGGGGGGCCCAAGCCTACGTCTAGGGGTGCCCTAGCCTAAGCATACGGGTGCCCTAGCCTTAGGCTAGGGAAGCCCTAGCTTTAGCCTAAGCCTATGGGTGTCCTAGCCTAAGCCTAGGGGTGCCCTAACCTAAGCCTAGGGGTGCCCTAGACTTAGGCTAGGGGAGTCCTAGCCTTAGCCTAAGCCTCGGGGTGCCATAGCCTAAGCCTAGTGGTGCCCTAGCCTAAGCCTTGGGGTGCCCTAGCCTAAGCCTAGGGGTGCCCTAGCCTTAGGCTAGGCGAGCCCTAACCTTAGCCTAAGCCTCGGGCTGCCCTAACCTAAGCCTAGGGGTGCCCTAGCCTAAGCCTAGGGGTGCCCTTGCCTAAGCCTAGGGGTGCCCTAGCCTTAGGCTAGGGGAGCCCTAGCCTTAGCCTAAGCCTAGGGGTGCCCCAGACTAAGGCTAGGGGTGCCCTAGCCTACGTCTAGGGGTGCCCAAGCCTAAGCATAGGGCTGCCCTAGCCTTAGCCTAGGGAAGCACTAGCCTTAGCCTAAGACTATGGGTGCCCTACCCTAAGCCTAGGGGTGCCCTAGCCTTAGGCTAGGGGAGCCCTAGCCTTAGCCTAAGCTTCGGGGTGCCATAGCCTAAGCCTAGTGGTGCCCTAGCCTAAGCCTAGGGGTGCCCCAGCCTAAGCCTAGGGATGCCCTAGCCTTAGGCTAGGCGAGCCCTAACCTTAGCCTAAGCCTAGGGGTGCCCTAGCCTAAGCCTCGGGGTGCCCTAGCTTAAGCCTAGGGGTGCCCAAGCCGAAGCCTAGGGGTACCCTAGCCTAAGTCTAGGGGTGCCCTAGCCTAAGCCTAGGGGTGCCCTCGCCCAAGCCTAGGGGTGCCCTAGCCTAAGCCTAGGGGTGCACTAGCCTTAGGCTAGGGGAGCCCTAGCCTTAGTCTAAGGCTACGGGTGTACTAGCCTAAGATTAGGGGTGCCCTATCCTTAGGCTAGGGGACTCCTCACCTTAGCTGAAGCCTAGGGGTACCGTAGCCTAAGTCTAGGGGTGCCCTAGCCTAAGCCTAGGGGTGCCCTAGCCCAAGCCTAGGGGTGTCCTAGCGTTAGGCTAGAGGAGCCCTAGCCTTAGCCTAAGCCTAGGGGTGCCCTAGCCTAAGCCGAGGGCTGCCTTAGACTAAGCCAAGGGGTGCCCTAGCCTAAGCCTAGGGGTACCCTAGCCTAAGCCTAGGGGTGCCGTAGCCTAAGCCTAGGAGTGCCGTAGCCTAAGCCTAGGGGTGCCCTAGCCTAAGTCTAGGGGTGCCCTAGCCTAAGCTTAGGGGTGCCCTAGCCCTAGGCTAGGGGAGCCCTAGACTAAGCCTAAGACTAGGGGTGCCCCAGCCTAAGGCTAGGGGTGCCCCAGCCTACGTCTAGGGGTGCCCTAGCCTAAGCATATGGGTGCCCTAGCCTTAGGCTAGGGAAGCCCTAGCTTTAGCCTAAGCCTATGGATGCCCTAGCCTAAGCCAAGGGGTGCGCTAACCTAAGCCTAGGGGTGCCCAACACTTAGGCTAGGGGAGTCCTAGCCTTAGCCTAAGATTCGGGGTTCCATAGCCTAAGCCTAGTGGTGCCCTAGCCTAAGCCTAGGGGTGCCCTAGCCTAAGCCTAGGGGTGCCCTAGCCTTAGGCTAGGCGAGCCCTAACCTTAGCCTAAGCCTAGGGCTGCCCTAGCCTAAGCATAGGGGTGTCCTAGCCTAAGCCTAGGGGTGCCCTAGCCTAAGCCTAGGGGAGCCCTAGCCTTAGCCTAACTCTAGGGGTGCCCTAGCCTAAGCCTAGGGGTGTCCTAGCATAAACCTAGGGGTGCCCTAGCCTAAGCCTAGGGGTGCCGTAGCCTAAGCCTAGGGGTGCCGTAGCCTTAGGCTAGGGGAGCCCTAGCCTTAGCCTAACCCTAGGGGCGCCCTAGCCTAAACCTAGAGGTGCCCTAGCCTAAGCTTAGGGGTGCCCTAGCCTTAGGCTAGGGGAGCCCTAGCCTTAGTCTAAGCCTACGGGTGTCCTAGCCTAACCCTAGGGGTGCCCTATCCTTAGGCTAGGGGATTCCTTGCCTTAGCCGAAGCCTAGGGGTACCCTAGCCTAAGCCTTTGGGTGCCCTAGCCTAAGCCTAGGGGTGCCCTAGCCCAAGCCTAGGGGTGCCCTAGCGTTAGGCTAGAGGAGCCCTAGCCTTAGCCTAAGCCTAGGGGTGCCCTAGCCAAAGCCGAGGGCTGCCCTAGCCTAAGCCAAAGGGTGCCGTAGCCTAAGCCTAGGGGTGCCCTAGCCTTAGGCTAGGGGAGCCCTAGCCTTAGCCTAACCCTAGGGGCGCCCTAGCCTAAACCTAGAGGTGCCCTAGCCTAAGCTTAGGGGTGCCCTAGCCTTAGGCTAGGGGAGCCCTAGCCTTAGTCTAAGCCTACGGGTGTCCTAGCCTAAGCCTACGGGTGCCCTATCCTTAGGCTATGGGACTCCTCGCCTTAGCCGAAGCCTAGGGGTACCCTAGCCTAACTCTAGGGGTGCCGAAGCATAAGCCTAGGGGTGCACGAGCCTTAGGCTAGGGGTGCCCTAGCCTTAGGCTAGGGGTGCCCTAGCCTAAGCAGAGGGGTGCCCTAGCCTTAGGCTTGGGAAGCCTTAGCCTTAGCCTAAGCCTATGGGTGCCCTAGCCTAAGCCTAGGGGTGCCCTAACCTAAGCCTAGGGGAGCCCTAGACTTAGGCTAGGGGAGCCCTAGCCTTAGCCTAAGCCTAGCGGTGCTTAGCCTAAGCCTAGTAGTGACCTAACCTAAGCCTAGGGGTGCCCTAGCCTAAGCCTAGGGGTGCCCTAGCCTAAGCCAAAGGGTGCCCTAGCCTAAGCTTAGGGGTGCCCTAGCCTTAGGCTAGGGGTGCCCTAGCCTTAGGCTAGGGGATCCCTAGCCTTAGCCTAAGCTTCGAGGTGCCATAGCCTAAGCCTAGTGGTGCCCTAGCCTAAGCTTAGGCGTGCCCTAGCCTAAGCCTAGGGGTGCCCTAGCCTTAGGCTAGGCGAGCCCTAACCTTAGCCTAATCCTAGGGCTGCCCTAGCCTAAGCATAGGGGTGCCCTAGCCTAAGCTTAGGGGTGCCCTAGCCTTAGGATAGGGGAGCCCTAACCTTAGCCTAAGCCTAGGGGTGCCCTAGCCTAAGCCTCAGGGTGCCCTAGCTTAAGCCTAGGGGTGCCCTAGCCGAAGCCTAGGGGTAGCCTAGCCTAAGTCTATGTGTGCCCTAGCCTAAGCCTAGGGGTGCCCTAGCCTAAGCCTAGGGGTGCCCTAGCCTTAGTCTAGGGGAGCCCTAGCCTTAGTCTAAGCCTACGGGTGTACTAGCCTAAGCTTAAGGATGCCCTATCCTTAGGCTAGGGGACTCCTCGCCTTAGCTGAAGCCTAGGGGTACCCTAGCCAAAGTCTAGGGGTGCCCTAGCCTAAGCCTAGGGGTGCTCTAGCCCAAGCCTAGGGGTGTCCTAGCGTTAGGCTAGAGGAGCACTAGCCTTAGCCTAAACCTAGGGGTGCCCTAGCCTAAGCCGAGGGCTGCCTTAGACTAAGCCAAGGGGTGCCCTAGCCTAAGCCTAGGGGTGCCGAGGCCTAAGCCTAGGGGGGCCCTAGCCTAAGTCTAGCGGTGCCCTAGCCTAAGCCTAGGGGTGCCCGATCCCTAGGCTAGGGGAGCCCTAGACTTAGCCTAAGCCTAGTGTTGCCCCAGCCTAAGGCTAGGGGTGCCCAAGCCTACGTCTAGGGGTGCCCTAGCCTAAGCATTCGGGTGCCCTAGCCTTAGGCTAGGGAAGCCCTAGCTTTAGCCTAAGCCTATGGGTGCCCTAGCCTAAGCCTAGGGGTGCACTAACCTAAGCCTAGGGGTGCCCTAGACTTAGGCTAGGGGAGTCCTAGCCTTAGCCTAAGCCTCGGGGTGCCATAGCCTAAGCCTAGTGGTGCCCTAGCCTAAGCCTAGGGGTGCCCTAGCCTAAGCCTAGGGGTGCCCTAGCCTTAGGCTAGGCGAGCCCTAACCTTAGCCTAAGCCTAGGGCTGCCCTAGCCTAAGCATAGGGGTGCCCTAGCCTAAGCCTAGGGGTGCCCTAGCCTTAGGCTAGGGGAGCCCAAACCTTAGCCTCAGCCTTGGGGTGCCCTAGCCTAAGCCTAGGGGTGCCCTAGCCTAAGCCTAGTGGTGCCCTAGCCTAAGCCAAGGGGTGCCCTAGCCTAAGCCTAGGGGTGCCCTTGCCTAAGCCTAGGGGTGCCCTAGCCTTAGGCTAGGGGTGCCCTAGCCTTAGGCTAGGGGAGCCCTAGCCTTAGCCTAAGCTTGGGGGTGCCCCAGACTAAGGCTAGAGGTGCCCTAGCCTACGTCTAGGGGTGCCCAAGCCTAAGCATAGGGCTGCCCTAGCCTTAGGCTAGGGAAGAGCTAGCCGTAGCCTAAGTCTATGGGTGCCCTAGCCTAAGCCTAGGGGTGCCCTAGCCTTAGGCTAGGGAAGCCCTAGCCTTAGCCTAAGTCTATGGGTGCCCTAGCCTAAGCCTAGGGGTGCCCTAACCTAAGCCTAGAGGTGCATACCCTAAGCCTAGTGGTGAACTAACCTAAGCCTAGGGGTGCCCTAGCCTAAGCCTTGGGGTGCCCTAGCCTAAGCCTCGGGGTGCCTTAGCCTAAGCTTTGGGGTGCCCTAGCCTAAGCCTAGGGGTGCCCTAGCCTAAGCCTAGTGGTGCCCTAGCCTAAGCCAAGGGGTGCCCTAGCCTAAGCTTAGGGGTGTCCTAGCCATAGCCTAAGCCTCGGGGTGCCGTAGCCTAAGCCTAGTGGTGCCCCAGCCTAAGCCTAGGGGTGCCCTAGCCTTAGGTTAGGCGAGCCTTAACCTTAGCCTAAGTCTAGGGCTGCCCTAGCCTAAGCATAGGGGTGCCCTAGCCTAAGTTTAGGGGTGCCCTAGCCTTAGGCTAGGGGAGCCCTAACCTTAGCCTAAGCCTAGGGGTGCCCTAGCCTAAGCCTCGGGGTGCCATAGCTTAAGCGTAGGGGTGCCCTAGCCGAAGCCTAGGGGTACCCTAGCCTAAGTCTAGGGGTGGCCTAGCCTAATACTAGGGGTGCCCTCGTCCAAGCCTAGGGGTGCCCTAGCCTAAGCTTAGGGGTGCCCTATCCTTAGGCTAGGGGAGCCCTAGCCTTAGTCTAAGCCTACGGGTGTACTAGCCTAAGCTTAGGGGTGCCCTATCCTTAGGCTAAGGGACTCCTCGCCTTAGCTGAAGCATAGGGGTACCTTAGCCTAAGTCTAGGGGTGCCCTAGCCTAAGCCTAGGAGTGCCCTAGCCCAAGCCTAGGGGTGCCCTAGCCTAAGCCGAGGGCTGCCTTAGACTAAGCCAAGGGGTGCCCTAGCCTAAGCCTAGGGGTACCCTAGCCTAAGCCTAGGGGTGCCGTAGCCTAAGCCTAGGGGTGCCGTAGCCTAAGCCTAGGGGTGCCCTAGCCTAAGTCTAGGGGTGCCCTAGCCTAAGCCTAGGGGTGCCCTAGCCCTAGGCTATGGGAGCCCTACACTTAGCCTAAGCCTAGGGGTGCCCCAACCTAAGGCTAGGGGTGCCCAAGCCTACGTCTAGGGGTGCCCTAGCCTAAGCATACGGGTGCCCTAGCCTTAGGCTAGGGAAGCCCTAGCTTTAGCCTAAGCCTATGGGTGCCCTAGCCTAAGCCTAGGGGTGCCCTAACCTAAGTCTAGTGGTGCCCTACCCTAAGCTTAGGGGTGCCCTAGCCTAAGCCTAGGGGTGCCCTAGCCTAAGCCTAGGGGTGCCCTAGCCTTAGGCTAGGCGAGCCCTAACCTTAGCCTAAGCCTAGGGCTGCCCTAGCCTAAGCATACGGGTGCCCTAGCCTAAGCTTAGGGGTGCCCTAGCCTTAGGCTAGGGGAGCCCAAAGCTTAGCCTAAGCCTAGGGGTGCCCTAGTCTAAGCCTAGGGGTGCCCTAGCCTAAGCCTAGGGGTGCCCTAGCCTAAGCCTAGTGGTGCCCTAGCCTAAGCCAAGGGGTGCCCTAGCCTAAGCTTAGGGGTGTCCTAGCCATAGCCTAAGCCTCGGGGTGCCGTAGCCTAAGCCTAGTGGTGCCCTAGCCTAAGCCTACGGGTCCCCGAGCCTTAGGCTAGGCGAGCCCTAACCTTACCCTAAGCCCAGGGCTGCCCTAGCCTAAGCATAGGGGTGCCCTAGCCTAAGACTAGGGGTGCCCTAGCCTTAGGCTAGGGGAGCCCTAACCTTAGCCTAAGCCTAGGGGTGCCCTAGCCTAAGCCTCGGGGTGCCCTAGCTTAAGCCTAGCTGTGCCGTAGCCTAAGCCTAGGGGTGCCCTAGCCTTAGGCTAGGGGACTCCTCGCCTTAGCCGAAGCCTAGGGCTAACCTAGCCTAAGCCTAGGGGTGCCCTAGCCTAAGCCTAGGGGTGCCCTAGCCTTTGGCTAGGGGAGCCCTAGCCTTAGCCTAAGCCTAGGGGTGCCCCAGACTAAGGCTAGGGGTGCCGTAGCCTACGTCTAGGGGTGCCCTAGCCTAAACATAGGGGTGCCCTAGCCTTAGGCTAGGGAAGCCCTAGCCCTAGCCTAAGCCTATGGGTGCCTTAGCCTAAGCCTAGGGGTGCCCTAGCCTTTGGCTAGGGGAGCCCTAGCCTTAGCCTAAGCCTAGGGGTGCCCCAGACTAAGGCTAGGGGTGCGGTAGCCTACGTCTAGGGGTGCCCTAGCCTAAACATAGGGGTGCCCTAGCCTTAGGCTAGGGAAGCCCTAGCCCTAGCCTAAGCCTATGGGTGCCTTAGCCTAAGCCTATGGGTGCCCTAGCCTAAGACTACGGGTGCCCTAACCTAAGCCTAGGGGTGCCTGCCCTAAGCCTAGTGGTGACCTAACCTAAGCCTAGGGGTGCCCTAGCCTAAGCCTAGTGGTGCCCTAGCCTAAGCCAAGGGGTGCCCTAGCCTAAGCTTAGGGGAGCCCTAGCCTTAAGCTAGGGGTGCCCTAGCCTTAGGCTAGGGGAGCCCAAGCCTTAGCCTAAGCTTCGGGGTGCCATAGCCTAAGCCTAGTGGTGCCCTAGCCTAAGCCTAGGGGTGCCCTAGCCTAAGCCTACGGGTGCCCTAGCCTAAGCTTCGGGGTGCCCTAGCCTTAGGCTAGGGGAGCCCTAACCTTAGTCTAAGCCTAGGGGTGCCCTAGCCTAAGCCTCGGGGTGCCCTAGCTTAAGCCTAGGGGTGCCCTAGCCGAAGCCTAGGGGTACCCTAGCCCAAGTCTAGGGGTGCCCTAGCCTAAGCCTAGGGGTGCCCTCGCCCAAGCCTAGGGGTGCCCTAGCCTAAGCCTAGGGGTGCCCTAGCCGAAGCCTAGGGGAGCCCTAGCCTTAGTCTAAGCCTACGGGTGTACTAGCCTAAGCTTAGGGGTGCCCTATCCTTAGGCTAGGGGACTCCTCGCCTTAGCTGAAGCCTAGGGGTACCCTAGCCTAAGTCTATGGGTGCCCTAGCCTAAGCCTAGGGGTGCCCTAGCCCAAGCCTAGGGGTGTCCTAGCATTAGGCTAGAGGAGCCCTAGCCTTAGCCTAAGCCTAGGGGTGCCCTAGCCTAAGTCGAGGGCTGCCTTAGACTAAGCCAAGGGGTGCCCTAGCCTAAGCCTAGGGGTACCCTAGACTAAGCCTAGGGGTGCTGTAGCCTAAGCCTAGGGGTGCCGTAGCCGAAGCCTAGGGGTGCCCTAGCCTAAGTCTAGGGGTGCCCTAGCCTAAGCCTAGGTGTGCCCTAGCCTTAGGCTAGGGGATCGCTAGCCTTAGCCTAAGTCTAGGGGTGCCCTTGCCTAAGTGTAGGGGTGCCCTAGCCTGAGCCTAGGTGTGCCCTAGCCTTAGACTAAGCCTAGGGGTGCACTAGCCTAAGCCAAGGGGTGCCCAAGCCTATGCCTAGGGGTTCCCTAGACTAAGCCTAGGGGTGCCCTAGCCCTAGGCTAGGGGAGCCCTAGCCTTAGCCTAATCCTAGGAGTGCCCTAGCCTAAGGCTAGGGGTGCCCTAGCCTAAGCCTATGGGTGTCCTAGCCTTAGGCTAGGGGAGCCCTAGACTTAGCCTAAGCCTAGGGGTGACCTAGCCTAAGCCTAGACTTGCCCTAGCCTAAGCATAGGGTTGCCCTAGCCTTAGGCTAGCGAAGCCCTAGCCTTAGCCTAAGACTAGGGCTGCCCTAAACTAAGCCTAGGGGTGTCCTAGCCTAAGACTAGGGCTGCCCTAGCCTAAGCCTAGGGGTGCTCTAGCCTTAGTCTAGGGGTGCCCTAGGCTAAGCCTAAGGGTGCCCTAGCCAAAGCCTAGGGGTGCCCTAGCCTAAGCCTAGAGGTGCCCTAGTCTTAGGCTAGAGGAGCCCTAACCTTAGCGTAAGCCTAGGGGTGCCTTAGCCTAAGCCTAGGGGTGCCTTAGCCTAAGCCTTGGGGTGCCCTAGCCTAAGCCTAGGGGTGCCCTAGCCTTAGGCTAGAGGAGCCCTAGCCTTAGCCTAAGCCTAGGGGTGCCCTAGCCTAAGTCTAGGGGTGCCCTAGCCTAAGCCTAAGGGTGCCCTAGCCTAAGCGTAGGAGTGCTCTAGCCTTAGGCTAGGGGATCCCTAGCCTTCGCATAAACCTAGGGTTACCCTAGCTTAAGGTTAGGGATGCCCTAGCCTTAAGCTAGGGGAGACCTAGCCTTAGCCTAAGCCTAGGTGTGCCTTAGCCTAAGCCTAGGGGAGCCCTAGCCTAAGCCTAGCTGTTCCCTATTTTAAGCCTTGGGGTGCCAAGGCCAAAGCCTAGGGGTGCCCTAGCCTTAGGCTATGGGAGACCTAGCCTTAGCCTAAGCCTACGGGTGCCCTCGCTTAAGCCTAGGGGTGCCCTAGCCTAAGCCTAGGGGTGCCCTAGCCTTAGGTTAGGGGAGCCCTAGCCTTAGCCTAAGCCTAAGGGTGCCCTAGCCTAAGCCTAGGGGTGCCCTAGCCTGAGCCTAGGAGTGCCCTAGCCTGAGCCTAGGGGTGCCCCAGCCTGACGGTAGGGGTGCCCTAGCCTTAGCCTAAGCCGAGGGGGGCCCTAGTCTAAGCCTAGTGGTGCCTTAGCCTATGCCAAGTCGTGCCCTAGCCTCAGCCTAAGGGTGCCCTTGCCTGAGCCTAGGAGTGCCCTAGCCGGAGGCTAGGAGAGCCCTAGCCTGAGGCTAGGGGAGCCCTAGCCTTAGCCTAAGCCTAGGTTTGCCCTAGCCTAAGCCTAGGGGTGCCCTAGCCTAAGCCGAGGGCTGGCCTAGACTAAGCCAAGGGGTGCCCTAGCCTAAGCCTAGGGGTGCCGTAGCCTAAGCCTAGGGGTGCTGTAGCCTAAGCCTAGGGGTGCCCTAGCCTAAGTCTAGGGGTGCCCTAGCCCAAGCCTAGGGGTGCCCTAGCCCTAGGCTAGGGGAGCCCTAGCCTTAGCCTACGCCTAATGGTGCTCTAGCCTAAGCCTAGGGATGCCCTAGCCTAAGCCTAAGGGAGCCCTAGACTTAGCCTAAACCTAGGGGTGCCCCAGCCTAACCCTATGGTTGCCCTAGTCTAAGCATAGGGGTGCCCTAGCCTAAGCCTAGGGGTGCCCTAGCCTTAGGCTAGGGGAGCCCAAACCTTAGAATAAGCTTAGGGGTGCCCTAGCCTAAGCCTAGGGGTGCCCTAGCCTAAGCCTAGGGGTGCCCTAGCCTAAGCCTAGTGGTGCCCTAGCCTAAGCCAAGGGGTGCCCTAGCCTAAGTTTAGGGGTGTCCTAGCCTTAGGCTAGGGGAGTCCTAGCCTTAGCCTAAGCCACGGGGTGCCATAGCCTAAGACTAGAGGTGCCCTAGCCTAAGCCTACGGGTGCCCTAGCCTTAGGCTAGGTGAGCCCTAACCTTAGCATAAGCCTAGGGCTGCCCTAGCCTAAGCATAGGGGTGCCCTAGCCGAAGCCTAGGGGTACCCTAGCCTAAGCCTAGGGGTGCCCTAGCCTAAGCCTAGGGGTGCCCTAGCCTTAGGCTGGGGGAGCCCTAGCCTTAGCCTAGGCCTAGGGGTGCCCCAGACTAAGGCTAGGGGTGCCCTAGCCTACGTCTAGGGGTGCCCTAGCCTAAGCATAGGGGTGCCCTAGCCTTAGGCTAGGGAAGCCCTAGCCTTAGCATAAGCCTATGGGTGCCCTAGCCTTAGCCTAGGGGTGCCCTAACCTAAGCCTATGGGTGCCCTAGACTTAGGCTAGGGGAGCCATAGCCTTAGCCTAAGCCTAGGGGTGCCCTAGCCTACGCCTAGTGGTGACCTAACCTAAGCCTAGGGGTGCCCTAGCCTAAGCCTAGGGGTGCCCCAGCCTAAGCCTAGGGGTGCTGTAGCCTAAGCTTAGGGGTGCCCTAGCCTAAGCTAAGGGGTGCCCTAGCCTTTGGCTACGGGAGCCCTAGCCTTAGCCGAAACCTCGGGGTGCCATAGCCTAAGCCTAGTGGTGCCCTAGCCTAAGCCTAGGGGTGCCATAGTCTAAGCCTAGGGGTGCCCTAGCCTTAGGCTAGGCGAGCCCTAACCTTAGCCTAAGCCTAGGGCTGCCCTAGCCTAAGCATAGGGGTGCCCTAGCCTAAGCCTAGGGGTGCCCTAGCCTTAGGCTAGGCGAGCCCTAACCTTAGCCTAAGCCTAGGGCTGCCCTAGCCTAAGCATAGGGGTGCCCTAGCCTAAGCCTAGGGGTGCCCTAGCCTTAGGCTAGGCGAGCCCTAACCTTAGCCTAAGCCTAGGGCTGCCCTAGCCTAAGCATAGGGGTGCCCTAGCCTAAGCTTAGGGGTTCCCCAGCCTTAGGCTAGGGGAGCCCTAACCTTAGTCTAAGCCTAGGGGTGCCCTAGCCTAAGCCTCGGGGTGCCCTAGCTTAAGCCTAGGGGTGCCCTAGCCGAAGCCTAGGGGTACCCTAGCCCAAGTCTAGGGGTTCCCTAGCCTAAGCCTAGGGGTGCCCTCGCCCAAGCCTAGGGGTGCCCTAGCCTAAGCCTAGGGGTGCCCTAGCCGAAGCCTAGGGGAGCCCTAGCCTTAGTCTAAGCCTACGGGTGTACTAGCCTAAGCTTAGGGGTGCCCTATCCTTAGGCTAGGGGACTCCTCGCCTTAGCTGAAGCCTAGGGGTACCCTAGCCTAAGTCTAGGGGTGCCCTAGCCTAAGCCTAGGGGTGCCCTAGCCCAAGCCTAGGGGTGTCCTAGCGTTAGGCTAGAGGAGCCGTAGCCTTAGCCTAAGCCTAGGGGTGCCCTAGCCTAAGTCGAGGGCTGCCTTAGACTAAGCCAAGGGGTGCCCTAGCCTAAGCCTAGGGTTACCCTAGCCTAAGCCTAGGGGTGCTGTAGCCTAAGCCTAGGGGTGCCGTAGCCGAAGCCTAGGGGTGCCCTAGCCTAAGTCTAGGGGTGCCCTAGCCTCAGCCTAGGGGTGCCCTAGCCCTAGGCTAGGGGAGCCCTAGACTTAGCCTAAGCCTAGGGGTGCCCCAGCCAAAGGCTAGGGGTGCCCAAGCCTACGTCTAGGTGTGCCCTAGCCTAAGCATACGGGTGCCCTAGCCTTAGGCTAGAGGATCCCTAACCTTAGCGTAAGCCTAGGGGTGCCTTAGCCTAAGCCTAGGGGTACCCTAGCCTAAGTCTAGGGGTGCCCTAGCCTAAGCCTAGGGGAGCCCTAACCTAAGCCTAGGGGTGCCCTAGACTTAGGCTAGGGGAGTCCTAGCCTTAGCCTAAGCCTCGTGGTGCCATAGCCTAAGCCTAGTGGTGCCCTAACCTAAGCCTAGGGGTGCCCTAGCCTAAGCCTAGGGGTGCCCTAGCCTTAGGCTAGAGGATCCCTAACCTTAGCGTAAGCCTAGGGGTGCCTTAGCCTAAGCCTAGGGGTGCCTTAGCCTAAGCCTTGGGGTGCCCTAGCCTAAGCCTAGGGGTGCCCTAGCCTTAGGCTAGAGGAGCCCTAGCCTTAGCCTAAGCCTAGGGGTGCCCTAGCCTAAGTCTAGGGGTGCCCTAGCCTAAGCCTAAGGGTGCACTAGCCTAAGCCTAGGAGTGCTCTAGCCTTAGGCTAGGGGATCCCTAGCCTTCGCATAAACCTAGGGTTGCCCTAGCCTAAGCCTAGAGGCGCCCTAGCCTTAGGCAAGGAGAGCCCAAGCTTTAGCCTAAGCCTAGGGGTGCCCTAGCCTAAGCTTAGGGGTGCCCAAGCCTAAGCCTATGGGTGCCCTAGCCTAAGCCTAGGGGTGCCCTAGCCTAAGCCGAGGGGTGCCCTAGCCTAAGCCTTGAGGTGCCATAACCTTAGGCTAGGGGAGCCCTAGCTTTAGCCTAAGCCTAAGGGTGCCCTTGCCTAAGCTTAGGGGTGCCCTAGCCTAAGCCTAGGCGTGCCCTAGCCTTAGGCTAGGGGATCGCTAGCCTTAGCCTAAGTCTAGGGGTGCCCTTGCCTAAGTGTAGGGGTGCCCTAGCCTGAGCCTAGGTGTGCCCTAGCCTTAGCCTAAGCCTAGGGGTGCACTAGCCTAAGCCAAGGGGTGCCCAAGCCTAAGCCTAGGGGTTCCCTAGACTAAGCCTAGGGGTGCCCTAGCCCTAGGCTAGGGGAGCCCTAGCCTTAGCCTAATCCTAGGAGTGCCCTAGCCTAAGGCTAGGGGTGCCCTAGCCTAAGCTTTTGGGTGTCCTAGCCTTAGGCTAGGGGAGCCCTAGACTTACCCTAAGCCTAGGGGTGACCTAGCCTAAGCCTAGACTTGCCCTAGCCTAAGCATAGGGTTGCCCTAGCCTTAGGCTAGGGAAGCCCTAGCCTTAGCCTAAGACTAGGGCTGCCCTAACCTAAGCCTAGGGGTGTCCTAGCCTAAGACTAGGGCTGCCCTAGCCTAAGCCTAGGGGTGCTCTAGCCTAAGTCTAGGGGTGCCCTAGCCTAAGCCTTAGGGTGCCCTAGCCAAAGCCTAGGGGTGCCCTAGCCTAAGCCTAGAGGTGCCCTAGCCTTAGGCTAGAGGAGCCCTAACCTTAGCGTAAGCCTAGGGGTGCCTTAGCCTAAGCCTTGGGGTGCCGTAGCCTAAGCCTAGGGGTGCCCTAGCCTAAGCCTAGGGGTGCCCTAGCCTTAGGCTAGAGGAGCCCTAGCCTTAGCCTAAGCCTAGGGGTGCCCTAGCCTAAGTCTAGGGGTGCCCTAGCCTAAGCCTAAGGGTGCCCTAGCCTAAGCCTAGCTGTTCCCTATTTTAAGCCTTGGGGTGCCAAGGCCAAAGCCTAGGGGTGCCCTAGCCTTAGGCTAGGGGAGACCTAGCCTTAGCCTAAGCCTGCGGGTGCCCTCGCTTAAGCCTAGGGGTGCCCTAGCCTAAGCCTAGGAGTGCCCTAGCCTTAGGTTAGGGGAGCCCTAGCCTTAGCCTAAGCCTAAGGGTGCCCTAGCCTAAGCCTAGGGGTGCCCTAGCCTGAGCCTAGGAGTGCCCTAGCCTGAGCCTAGGGGTGCCCCAGCCTGACGGTAGGGGTGCCCTAGCCTTAGCCTAAGCCGAGGGGGGCCCTAGTCTAAGCCTAGTGGTGCCTTAGCCTATGCCAAGTCGTGCCCTAGCCTCAGCCTAAGGGTGCCCTTGCCTGAGCCTAGGAGTGCCCTAGCCGGAGGCTAGGAGAGCCCTAGCCTGAGGCTAGGGGAGCCCTAGCCTTAGCCTATGCCTAATGGTGCCCTAGCCTAAGCTTAGGGATGCCCTAGCCTAAGCCTAGGGGAGCCCTAGCCTTAGCCTAAGCCTAGGGGTGCCCTAGCCTAAGCCTAGGGTTGCCCTAGCCTAAGCCTAGGGGTGCCCTAGCCTAAGCCGAGGGCTGGCCTAGACTAAGCCAAGGGGTGCCCTAGCCTAAGCCTAGGGGTGCCGTAGCCTAAGCCTAGGGGTGCTGTAGCCTAAGCCTAGGGGTGCCCTAGCCTAAGTCTAGGGGTGCCCTAGCCCAAGCCTAGGGGTGCCCTAGCCCTAGTCTAGGGGAGCCCTAGCCTTAGCCTACGCCTAATGGTGCCCTAGCCTAAGCCTAGGGATGCCCTAGCCTAAGCCTAAGGGAGCCCTAGACTTAGCCTAAGCCTAGGGGTGCCCCAGCCTAAGCCTATGGCTGCCCTAGCCTAAGCATAGGGGTGCCCTAACCTAAGCCTAGGGGTGCCCTAGCCTAAGCCTAGGGGTGCCCTAGCCTTAGGCTAGGGGTGCCCTAGCCTAAGCCTAGTGGTGCCCTAGCCTAAGCCAAGGGGTGCCCTAGCCTAAGTTTAGGGGTGTCCTAGCCTTAGGCTAGGGGAGTCCTAGCCTTAGCCTAAGCCACGGGGTGCCATAGCCTAAGACTAGAGGTGCCCTAGCCTAAGCCTACGGGTGCCCTAGCCTTAGGCTAGGTGAGCCCTAACCTTAGCATAAGCCTAGGGCTGCCCTAGCCTAAGCATAGGGGTGCCCTAGCCTAAACCTAGGGGTGCCCTAGCCTTAGGCTAGGGGACTCCTAGCCTTAGCCGAAGCCTAGGGGTACCCTAGCCTAAGCCTAGGGGTGCCCTAGCCTAAGCCTAGGGGTGCCCTAGCCTTAGGCTGGGGGAGCCCTAGCCTTAGCCTAGGCCTAGGGGTGCCCCAGACTAAGGCTAGGGGTGCCCTAGCCTACGTCTAGGGGTGCCCTAGCCTAAGCATAGGGGTGCCCTAGCCTTAGGCTAGGGAAGCCCTAGCCTTAGCATAAGCCTATGGGTGCCCTAGCCTTAGCCTAGGGGTGCCCTATCCTAAGCCTATGGGTGCCCTAGACTTAGGCTAGGGGAGCCATAGCCTTAGCCTAATCCTAGGGGTGCCCTAGCCTACGCCTAATGGTGACCTAACCTAAGCCTAGGGGTGCCCTAGCCTAAGCCTAGGGGTGCCCCAGCCTAAGCCTAGGGGTGCCGTAGCCTAAGCTTAGGGGTGCTCTAGCCTAAGCTTAGGGGTGCCCTAGCCTTTGGCTACGGGAGCCCTAGCCTTAGCCGAAACCTCGGGGTGCCATAGCCTAAGCCTAGTGGTGCCCTAGCCTAAGCCTAGGGGTGCCATAGTCTAAGCCTAGGGGTGCCCTAGCCTTAGGCTAGGCGAGCCCTAACCTTAGCCTAAGCCTAGGGCTGCCCTAGCCTAAGCATAGGGGTGCCCTAGCCTAAGCCTAGGGGTGCCCTAGCCTTAGGCTAGGCGAGCCCTAACCTTAGCCTAAGCCTAGGGCTGCCCTAGCCTAAGCATAGGGGTGCCCTAGCCTAAGCCTAGGGGTGCCCTAGCCTTAGGCTAGGCGAGCCCTAACCTTAGCCTAAGCCTAGGGCTGCCCTAGCCTAAGCATAGGGGTGCCCTAGCCTAAGCTTAGGGGTTCCCCAGCCTTAGGCTAGGGGAGCCCTAACCTTAGTCTAAGCCTAGGGGTGCCCTAGCCTAATCCTCGGGGTGCCCTAGCTTAAGCCTAGGGGTGCCCTAGCCGAAGCCTAGGGGTACCCTAGCCCAAGTCTAGGGGTGCCCTAGCCTAAGCCTAGGGGTGCCCTCGCCCAAGCCTAGGGGTGCCCTAGCTTAAGCCTAGGGGTGCCCTAGCCGAAGCCTAGGGGAGCCCTAGCCTTAGTCTAAGCCTACGGGTGTACTAGCCTAAGCTTAGGGGTGCCCTATCCTTAGGCTAGGGGACTCCTCGCCTTAGCTGAAGCCTAGGGGTACCCTAGCCTAAGTCTAGGGGTGCCCTAGCCTAAGCCTAGGGGTGCCCTAGCCCAAGCCTAGGGGTGTCCTAGCGTTAGGCTAGAGGAGCCGTAGCCTTAGCCTAAGCCTAGGGGTGCCCTAGCCTAAGTCGAGGGCTGCCTTAGACTAAGCCAAGGGGTGCCCTAGCCTAAGCCTAGGGGTACACTAGCCTAAGCCTAGGGGTGCTGTAGCCTAAGCCTAGGGGTGCCGTAGCCGAAGCCTAGGGGTGCCCTAGCCTAAGTCTAGGGGTGCCCTAGCCTAAGCCTAGGGGTGCCCTAGCCCTAGGCTAGGGGAGCCCTAGACTTAGCCTAAGCCTAGGGGTGCCCCAGCCAAAGGCTAGGGGTGCCCAAGCCTACGTCTAGGTGTGCCCTAGCCTAAGCATACGGGTGCCCTAGCCTTAGGCTAGGGAAGCCCTAGTTTTAGCCTAAGCCTATGGGTGCCCTAGCCTAAGCCTAGGGGTGCCCTAACCTAAGCCTAGGGGTGCCCTAGACTTAGGCTAGGGGAGTCCTAGCCTTAGCCTAAGCCTCGTGGTGCCATAGCCTAAGCCTAGTGGTGCCCTAACCTAAGCCTAGGGGTGCCCTAGCCTAAGCCTAGGGGTGCCCTAGCCTTAGGCTAGAGGATCCCTAACCTTAGCGTAAGCCTAGGGGTGCCTTAGCCTAAGCCTAGGGGTGCCTTAGCCTAAGCCTTGGGGTGCCCTAGCCTAAGCCTAGGGGTGCCCTAGCCTTAGGCTAGAGGAGCCCTAGCCTTAGCCTAAGCCTAGGGGTGCCCAAGCCTAAGTCTAGGGGTGCCCTAGCCTAAGCCTAAGGGTGCACTAGCCTAAGCCTAGGAGTGCTCTAGCCTTAGGCTAGGGGATCCCTAGCCTTCGCATAAACCTAGGGTTGCCCTAGCCTAAGCCTCGAGGCGCCCTAGCCTTAGGCAAGGAGAGCCCAAGCTTTAGCCTAAGCCTAGGGGAGCCCTAGCCTAAGCTTAGGGGTGCCCAAGCCTAAGCCTATGGGTGCCCTAGCCTCAGCCTAGGGGTGCCCTAGCCTAAGCCGAGGGCTGCCCTAGCCTAAGCCTTGAGGTGCCCTAACCTTAGGCTTGGGGAGCCCTAGCTTTAGCCTAAGCCTAAGGGTGCCCTTGCCTAAGCTTAGGGGTGCCCTAGCCTAAGCCTAGGCGTGCCCTAGCCTTAGGCTAGGGGATCGCTAGCCTTAGCCTAAGTCTAGGGGTGCCCTTGCCTAAGTGTAGGGGTGCCCTAGCCTGAGCCTAGGTGTGCCCTAGCCTTAGCCTAAGCCTAGGGGTGCACTAGCCTAAGCCAAGGGGTGCCCAAGCCTAAGCCTAGGGGTTCCCTAGACTAAGCCTAGGGGTGCCCTAGCCCTAGGCTAGGGGAGCCCTAGCCTTAGCCTAATCCTAGGAGTGCCCTAGCCTAAGGCTAGGGGTGCCCTAGCCTAAGCCTATGGGTGTCCTAGCCTTAGCTAGGGGAGCCCTAGACTTACCCTAAGCCTAGGGGTGACCTAGCCTAAGCCTAGACTTGCCCTAGCCTAAGCATAGGGTTGCCCTAGCCTTAGGCTAGGGAAGCCCTAGCCTTAGCCTAAGACTAGGGCTGCCCTAACCTAAGCCTAGGGGTGTCCTAGCCTAAGACTAGGGCTGCCCTAGCCTAAGCCTAGGGGTGCTCTAGCCTAAGTCTAGGGGTGCCCTAGCCTAAGCCTAAGGGTGCCCTAGCCAAAGCCTAGGGGTGCCCTAGCCTAAGCCTAGAGGTGCCCTAGCCTTAGGCTAGAGGAGCCCTAACCTTAGCGTAAGCCTAGGGGTGCCTTAGCCTAAGCCTTGGGGTGCCGTAGCCTAAGCCTAGGGGTGCCCTAGCCTAAGCCTAGGGGTGCCCTAGCCTTAGGCTAGAGGAGCCCTAGCCTTAGCCTAAGCCTAGGGGTGCCCTAGCCTAAGCCTAGGGGTGCCCTAGCCTAAGCCTAGGGGTGCCCTAGCCTAAGCCTAAGGGTGCCCTAGCCTAAGCCTAGCTGTTCCCTATTTTAAGCCTTGGGGTGCCAAGGCCAAAGCCTAGGGGTGCCCTAGCCTTAGGCTAGGGGAGACCTAGCCTTAGCCTAAGCCTACGGGTGCCCTCGCTTAAGCCTAGGGGTGCCCTAGCCTAAGCCTAGGAGTGCCCTAGCCTTAGGTTAGGGGAGCCCTAGCCTTAGCCTAAGCCTAAGGGTGCCCTAGCCTAAGCCTAGGGGTGCCCTAGCCTGAGCCTAGGAGTGCCCTAGCCTGAGCCTAGGGGTGCCCCAGCCTGACGATAGGGGTGCCCTAGCCTTAGCCTAAGCCGAGGGGGGCCCTTGTCTAAGCCTAGTGGTGCCTTAGCCTATGCCAAGTCGTGCCCTAGCCTCAGCCTAAGGGTGCCCTTGCCTGAGCCTAGGAGTGCCCTAGCCGGAGGCTAGGAGAGCCCTAGCCTGAGGCTAGGGGAGCCCTAGCCTTAGCCTATGCCTAATGGTGCCCTAGCCTAAGCTTAGGGATGCCCTAACCTAAGCCTAGGGGAGCCCTAGCCTTAGCCTAAGCCTAGGGGTGCCCTAGCCTAAGCCTAGGGTTGCCCTAGCCTAAGCCTAGGGGTGCCCTAGCCTAAGCCGAGGGCTGGCCTAGACTAAGCCAAGGGGTGCCCTAGCCTAAGCCTAGGGGTGCCGTAGCCTAAGCTTAGGGGTGCTGTAGCCTAAGCCTAGGGGTGCCCTAGCCTAAGTCTAGGGGTGCCCTAGCCCAAGCCTAGGGGTGCCCTAGCCCTAGTCTAGGGGAGCCCTAGCCTTAGCCTACGCCTAATGGTGCCCTAGCCTAAGCCTAGGGATGCCCTAGCCTAAGCCTAAGGGAGCCCTAGACTTAGCCTAAGCCTAGGGGTGCCCCAGCCTAAGCCTATGGATGCCCTAGCCTAAGCATAGGGGTGCCCTAGCCTAAGCCTAGGGGTGCCCTAGCCTTAGGCAAGGGGAGCCCAAACCTTAGCCTAAGCTTAGGGGTGCCCTAGCCTAAGCCTAGGGGTGCCCTAGCCTAAGCCTAGGGGTGCCCTAGCCTAAGCCTAGTGGTGCCCTAGCCTAAGCCAAGGGGTGCCCTAGCCTAAGTTTAGGGGTGTCCTAGCCTTAGGCCAGGGGAGTCCTAGCCTTAGCCTAAGCCACGGGGTGCCATAGCCTAAGCCTAGTGGTGCCCTAGCCTAAGCCAAGGGGTGCCCTAGCCTAAGTTTAGGGGTGTCCTAGCCTTAGGCCAGGGGAGTCCTAGCCTTAGCCTAAGCCACGGGGTGCCATAGCCTAAGCCTAGAGGTGCCCTAGCCTAAGCCTACGGGTGCCCTAGCCTTAGGCTAGGTGAGGCCTAACCTTAGCATAAGCCTAGGGCTGCCCTAGCCTAAGCATAGGGGTGCCCTAGCCTAAGCCTAGGGGTGCCCTAGCCTTAGGCTAGGGGACTCCTAGCCTTAGCTGAAGCCTAGGGGTACCCTAGCCTAAGCCTAGGGGTGCCCTAGCCTTAGGCTGGGGGAGCCCTAGCCTTAGACTAGGCCTAGGGGTGCCCCAGACTAAGGCTAGGGGTGCCCTAGCCTACGTCTAGTGGTGCCCTAGCCTAAGCATAGGGGTGCCCTAACCTTAGGCTAGGGAAGCCCTAGCCTTAGCATAAGCCTATGGGTGCCCTAGCCTAAGCCTAGGGGTGCCCTAACCTAAGCCTATGGGTGCCCTAGACTTAGGCTAGGGGAGCCATAGCCTTAGCCTAAGCCTAGGGGTGCCCTAGCCTACGCCTAGTGGTGACCTAACCTAAGCCTAGGGGTGCCCTAGCCTAAGCCTAGGGGTGCCCCAGCCTAAGCCTAGGGGTGCCGTAGCCTAAGCTTAGGGGTGCCCTAGCCTAAGCTTAGGGGTGCCCTAGCCTTTGGCTACGGGAACCCTAGCCTTAACCAAAACCTCGGGGTGCCATAGCCTAAGCCTAGTGGTGCCCTAGCCTAAGCCTAGGGGTGCCATAGCCTAAGCCTAGGGGTGCCCTAGCCTTAGGCTAGGCGAGCCCTAACCTTAGCCTAAGCCTAGGGCTGCCCTAGCCTAAGCATAGGGGTGCCCTAGCCTAAGCCTAGGGGTGCCCTAGCCTTAGGCTAGGCGAGCCCTAACCTTAGCCTAAGCCTAGGGCTGCCCTAGCCTAAGCATTGGGGTCCTTAGCCTAAGCCTAGGGGTGCCCTATCCTTAGGCTAGGGGAGCCCTAACCTTAGCCTAAGCCTAGGGTTGCCCTAGCCTAAGCCTAGGAGTGCCCTAGCTTAAGCCTGGGGGTGCCATAGCCTAAGCCTAGGGGTGCCCTAGCCTTAGACTAGGGGAGCCCTAGCCTTAGCCTAAGCCTAGGGGTGCCCTAGCCTAAGCCTAGGGGTGTCCTAGCCTAAACCTAGGGGTGCCCTAGCCTAAGCCTAGGGGTGCCCTATACTAAGCCTAGGGGTGCCCTAGCCTTAGGCTAAGGGACTCCTCGCCTTAGCCGAAGCCTACGGGTACCCTAGCCTAAGCCTAGGGGTGCCCTAGCCTAAGCCTAGTGGTGCCCTAGCCTAAGCCTAGGGGTGCCCTATCCTTAGGCTAGGGGAGCCCTAGCCTTAGCCTAAGCCTAGGGGTGCCCCAGACTAAGGCTAGGGGTGCCCTAGCCTACGTCTAGGGGTGCCCTAGCCTAAGCATAGGGGTGCCCTAGCCTTAGGCTAGGGAAGCCCTAGCCTTAGCCTAAGCCTATGGGTGCCCTAGCCTAAGCCTAGGGGTGCCCTAACCTAAGCCTAGGGGTGCCCTAGCCTAAGCCTAGGGGTGCCCCAGCCAAAGCCTAGGGGTGCCCTAGCCTAAGCTTAGGTGTGCCCTAGCCTAAGCTTAGGGGTGCCCTAGCCTTAGGCTAGGGGAGCCCTAGACTTAGCCTAAGCCTCGGGGTGCCATAGCCTAAGCCTAGGGGAGCCCTAGCCTAAGCCTAGCTGTTCCCTATTTTAAGCCTTGGGGTGCCAAGGCCAAAGCCTAGGGGTGCCCTAGCCTTAGGCTAGGGGAGACCTAGCCTTAGCCTAAGCCTACGGGTGCCCTCGCTTAAGCCTAGGGGTGCCCTAGCCTAAGCCTAGGAGTGCCCTAGCCTTAGGTTAGGGGAGCCCTAGCCTTAGCCTAAGCCTAAGGGTGCCCTAGCCTAAGCCTAGGGGTGCCCTAGCCTGAGCCTAGGAGTGCCCTAGCCTGAGCCTAGGGGTGCCCCAGCCTGACGGTAGGGGTGCCCTAGCCTTAGCCTAAGCCGAGGGGGGCCCTAGTCTAAGCCTAGTGGTGCCTTAGCCTATGCCAAGTCGTGCCCTAGCCTCAGCCTAAGGGTGCCCTTGCCTGAGCCTAGGAGTGCCCTAGCCGGAGGCTAGGAGAGCCCTAGCCTGAGGCTAGGGGAGCCCTAGCCTTAGCCTATGCCTTATGGTGCCCTAGCCTAAGCTTAGGGATGCCCTAGCCTAAGCCTAGGGGAGCCCTAGCCTTAGCCTAAGCCTAGGGGTGCCCTAGCCTAAGCCTAGGGTTGCCCTAGCCTAAGCCTAGGGGTGCCCTAGCCTAAGCCGAGGGCTGGCCTAGACTAAGCCAAGGGGTGCCCTAGCCTAAGCCTAGGGGTGCCGTAGCCTAAGCCTAGGGGTGCTGTAGCCTAAGCCTAGGGGTGCCCTAGCCTAAGTCTAGGGGTGCCCTAGCCCAAGCCTAGGGGTGCCCTAGCCCTAGTCTAGGGGAGCCCTAGCCTTAGCCTACGCCTAATGGTGCCCTAGCCTAAGCCTAGGGATGCCCTAGCCTAAGCCTAAGGGAGCCCTAGTCTTAGCCTAAGCCTAGGGGTGCCCCAGCCTAAGCCTATGGCTGCCCTAGCCTAAGCATAGGGGTGCCCTAGCCTAAGCCTAGGGGTGCCCTAGCCTTAGGCTAGGGGAGCCCAAACCTTAGCCTAAGCTTAGGGGTGCCCTAGCCTAAGCCTAGGGGTGCCCTAGCCTAAGCCTAGGGGTGCCCTAGCCTAAGCCTAGTGGTGCCCTAGCCTAAGCCAAGGGGTGCCCTAGCCTAAGTTTAGGGATGTCCTAGCCTTAGGCCAGGGGAGTCCTAGCCTTAGCCTAAGCCACGGGGTGCCATAGCCTAAGCCTAGAGGTGCCCTAGCCTAAGCCTACGGGTGCCCTAGCCTTAGGCTAGGTGAGGCCTAACCTTAGCATAAGCCTAGGGCTGCCCTAGCCTAAGCATAGGGGTGCCCTAGCCTAAGCCTAGGGGTGCCCTAGCCTTAGGCTAGGGGACTCCTAGCCTTAGCTGAAGCCTAGGGGTACCCTAGCCTAAGCCTAGGGGTGCCCTAACCTTAGGCTGAGGGAGCCCTAGCCTGAGCCTAGGCCTAGGGGTGCCCCAGACTAAGGCTAGGGGTGCCCTAGCCTACGTCTAGGGGTGCCCTAGCCTAAGCATAGGGGTGCCCTAACCTTAGGCTAGGGAAGCTCTAGCCTTAGCATAAGCCGGTGGGTGCCCTAGCCTAAGCCTAGGGGTGCCCTAACCTAAGCCTATGGGTGCCCTAGACTTAGGCTAGGGGAGCCATAGCCTTAGCCTAAGCCTAGGGGTGCCCTAGCCTACGCCTAGTGGTGACCTAACCTAAGCCTAGGGGTGCCCTAGCCTAAGCCTAGGGGTGCCCCAGCCTAAGCCTAGGGGTGCTGTAGCCTAAGCTTAGGGGTGCCCTAGCCTAAGCTTAGGGGTGCCCTAGCCTTTGGCTACGGGAGCCCTAGCCTTAGCCAAAACCTCGGGGTGCCATAGCCTAAGCCTAGTGGTGCCCTAGCCTAAGCCTAGGGGTGCCATAGCCTAAGCCTAGGGGTGCCCTAGCCTTAGGCTAGGCGAGCCCTAACCTTAGCCTAAGCCTAGGGCTGCCGTAGCCTAAGCATAGGGGTGCCCTAGCCTAAGCCTAGGGGTGCCCTAGCCTTAGGCTAGGCGAGCCCTAACCTTAGCCTAAGCCTAGGGCTGCCCTAGCCTAAGCATTGGGGTCCCTAGCCTAAGCCTAGGGGTGCCCTATCCTTAGGCTAGGGGAGCCCTAACCTTAGCCTAAGCCTAGGGTTGCCCTAGCCTAAGCCTAGGGGTGCCCTATACTAAGCCTAGGGGTGCCCTAGCCTTAGGCTAAGGGACTCCTCGCCTTAGCCGAAGCCTACGGGTACCCTAGCCTAAGCCTAGGGGTGCCCTAGCCTAAGCCTAGTGGTGCCCTAGCCTAAGCCTAGGGGTGCCCTATCCTTAGGCTAGGGGAGCCCTAGCCTTAGCCTAAGCCTAGGGGTGCCCCAGACTAAGGCTAGGGGTGCCCTAGCCTACGTCTAGGGGTGCCCTAGCCTAAGCATAGGGGTGCCCTAGCCTTAGGCTAGGGAAGCCCTAGCCTTAGCCTAAGCCTATGGGTGCCCTAGCCTAAGCCTAGGGGTGCCCTAACCTAAGCCTAGGGGTGCCCTAGACTTAGGCTTGGGGAGCCATAGCCTTAGCCTAAGCCTAGGGGTGCCCTAGCCTGAGCCTAGTGGTGACCTAACCTAAGCCTAGGGGTGCCCTAGCCTAAGCCTAGGGGTGCCCCAGCCAAAGCCTAGGGGTGCCCTAGCCTAAGCTTAGGTGTGCCCTAGCCTAAGCTTAGGGGTGCCCTAGCCTTAGGCTAGGGGAGCCCTAGACTTAGCCTAAGCCTCGGGGTGCCATAGCCTAAGCCTAGGGGAGCCCTAGACTAAGCCTAGCTGTTCCCTATTTTAAGCCTTGGGGTGCCAAGGCCAAAGCCTAGGGGTGCCCTAGCCTTAGGCTAGGGGAGACCTAGCCTTAGCCTAAGCCTACGGGTGCCCTCGCTTAAGCCTAGGGGTGCCCTAGCCTAAGCCTAGGAGTGCCCTAGCCTTAGGTTAGGGGAGCCCTACCCTTAGCCTAAGCCTAAGGGTGCCCTAGCCTAAGCCTAGGGGTGCCCTAGCCTGAGCCTAGGAGTGTCCTAGCCTGAGCCTAGGGGTGCCCCAGCCTGACGGTAGGGGTGCCCTAGCCTTAGCCTAAGCCGAGGGGGGCCCTAGTCTAAGCCTAGTGGTGCCTTAGCCTATGCCAAGTCGTGCCCTAGCCTCAGCCTAAGGGTGCCCTTGCCTGAGCCTAGGAGTGCCCTAGCCGGAGGCTAGGAGAGCCCTAGCCTGAGGCTAGGGGAGCCCTAGCCTTAGCCTATGCCTAATGGTGCCCTAGCCTAAGCTTAGGGATGCCCTAGCCTAAGCCTAGGGGAGCCCTAGCCTTAGCCTAAGCCTAGGGGTGCCCTAGCCTAAGCCTAGGGTTGCCCTAGCCTAAGCCTAGGGGTGCCCTAGCCTAAGCCGAGGGCTGGCCTAGACTAAGCCAAGGGGTGCCCTAGCCTAAGCCTAGGGGTGCCGTAGCCTAAGCCTAGGGGTGCTGTAGCCTAAGCCTAGGGGTGCCCTAGCCTAAGTCTAGGGGTGCCCTAGCCCAAGCCTAGGGGTGCCCTAGCCCTAGTCTAGGGGAGCCCTAGCCTTAGCCTACGCCTAATGGTGCCCTAGCCTAAGCCTAGGGATGCCCTAGCCTAAGCCTAAGGGAGCCCTAGACTTAGCCTAAGCCTAGGGGTGCCCCAGCCTAAGCCTATGGCTGCCCTAGCCTAAGCATAGGGGTGCCCTAGCCTAAGCCTAGGGGTGCCCTAGCCTTAGGCTAGGGGAGCCCAAACCTCAGCCTAAGCTTAGGGGTGCCCTAGCCTAAGCCTAAGGGTGCCCTAGCCTAAGCCTAGGGGTGCCCTAGCCTAAGCCTAGTGGTGCCCTAGCCTAAGCCAAGGGGTGCCCTAGCCTAAGTTTAGGGGTGTCCTAGCCTTAGGCCAGGGGAGTCCTAGCCTTAGCCTAAGCCACGGGGTGCCATAGCCTAAGCCTAGAGGTGCCCTAGCCTAAGCCTACGGGTGCCCTAGCCTTAGGCTAGGTGAGGCCTAACCTTAGCATAAGCCTAGGGCTGCCCTAGCCTAAGCATAGGGGTGCCCTAGCCTAAGCCTAGGGGTGCCCTAGCCTTAGGCTAGGGGACTCCTAGCCTTAGCTGAAGCCTAGGGGTACCCTAGCCTAAGCCTAGGGGTGCCCTAGCCTTAGGCTGGGGGAGCCCTAGCCTTAGCCTAGGCCTATGGGTGCCCCAGACTAAGGCTAGGGGTGCCCTAGCCTACGTCTAGGGGTGCCCTAGCCTAAGCATAGGGGTGCCCTAACCTTAGGCTGGGGGAGCCCTAGCCTTAGCCTAGGCCTATGGGTGCCCCAGACTAAGGCTAGGGGTGCCCTAGCCTACGTCTAGGGGTGCCCTAGCCTAAGCATAGGGGTGCCCTAACCTTAGGCTAGGGAAGCCCTAGCCTTAGCATAAGCCTATGGGTGCCCTAGCCTAAGCCTAGGGGTGCCCTAACCTAAGCCTATGGGTGCCCTAGACTTAGGCTAGGGGAGCCATAGCCTTAGCCTAAGCCTAGGGGTGCCCTAGCCTACGCCTAGTGGTGACCTAACCTAAGCCTAGGGGTGCCCTAGCCTAAGCCTAGGGGTGCCCCAGCCTAAGCCTAGGGGTGCCGTAGCCTAAGCTTAGGGGTGCCCTAGCCTTTGGCTACGGGAGCCCTAGCCTTAGCCAAAACCTCGGGGTGCCATAGCCTAAGCCTAGTGGTGCCCTAGCCTAAGCCTAGGGGTGCCATAGCCTAAGCCTAGGGGTGCCCTAGCCTTAGGCTAGGCGAGCCCTAACCTTAGCCTAAGCCTAGGGCTGCCCTAGCCTAAGCATTGGGGTGCCCTAGCCTAAGCCTAGGGGTGCCCTAGCCTTAGGCTAGGCGAGCCCTAACCTTAGCCTAAGCCTAGGGCTGCCCTAGCCTAAGCATTGGGGTCCCTAGCCTAAGCCTAGGGGTGCCCTATCCTTAGGCTAGGGGAGCCCTAACCTTAGCCTAAGCCTAGGGTTGCCCTAGCCTAAGCCTAGGAGTGCCCTAGCTTAAGCCTGGGGGTGCCATAGCCTAAGCCTAGGGGTGCCCTAGCCTTAGACTAGGGGAGCCCTAGCCTTAGCCTAAGCCTAGGGGTGCCCTAGCCTAAGCCTAGGGGTGTCCTAGCCTAAACCTAGGGGTGCCCTAGCCTAAGCCTAGGGGTGCCCTATACTAAGCCTAGGGGTGCCCTAGCCTTAGGCTAAGGGACTCCTCGCCTTAGCCGAAGCCTACGGGTACCCTAGCCTAAGCCTAGGGGTGCCCTAGCCTAAGCCTAGTGGTGCCCTAGCCTAAGCCTAGGGGTGCCCTATCCTTAGGCTAGGGGAGCCCTAGCCTTAGCCTAAGCCTAGGGGTGCCCCAGACTAAGGCTAGGGGTGCCCTAGCCTACGTCTAGGGGTGCCCTAGCCTAAGCATAGGGGTGCCCTAGCCTTAGGCTAGGGAAGCCCTAGCCTTAGCCTAAGCCTATGGGTGCCCTAGCCTAAGCCTAGGGGTGCCCTAACCTAAGCCTAGGGGTGCCCTAGACTTAGGCTAGGGGAGCCATAGCCTTAGCCTAAGCCTAGGGGTGCCCTAGCCTGAGCCTAGTGGTGACCTAACCTAAGCCTAGGGGTGCCCTAGCCTAAGCCTAGGGTTGCCCCAGCCAAAGCCAAGGGGTGCCCTAGCCTAAGCTTAGGTGTGCCCTAGCCTAAGCTTAGGGGTGCCCTAGCCTTAGGCTAGGGGAGCCCTAGACTTAGCCTAAGCCTCGGCGTGCCATAGCCTAAGCCTAGTGGTGCCCTAGCCTAAGCCTTGGGGTGCCCTAGCCTAAGCCTAGGGGTGCCCTAGCCTTAGGCTAGGTGAGCCCTAACCTTAGCCTAAGCCTAATGCTGCCCTAACCTAAGCATAGGAGTGCCCTAGCCTAAGCCTAGGGGTGCCCTAGCCTTAGGCTAGGCGAGCCCTAACCTTAGCCTAAGCCTAGGGCTGCCCTAGCCTAAGCATTGGGGTGCCATAGCCTAAGCCTAGGGGTGCCCTAGCCTTAGACTAGGTGAGCCCTAGCCTTAGCCTAAGCCTAGGGGTGCCCTAGCCTAAGCCTAGGGGTGTCCTAGCCTAAACCTAGGGGTGCCCTAGCCTAAGCCTAGGGGTGCCCTATACGAAGCCTAGGGGTGCCCTAGCCTTAGGCTAAGGGACTCCTTGCCTTAGCCGAAGCCTAGGGGTACCCTAGCCTAAGCCTAGGGGTGTCCTAGCCTAAGCCTAGGGGTGCCCTAGCCCAAGCCTAGGGGTGCCCTAGCCTTAGGCTAGAGGAGCCCTAGCCTTAGCCTAAGCCTAGTGGTGCCCTAGCCTAAGCCGAGGGGTGCCCTATCCTAAGCCAAGGGGTGCCCTAGCCAAAGCCTAGGGGTGCCCTAGCCTAAGCCTAGGGGTGCCGTAGCCTAAGCCTAGGGGTGCCCTAGCCTAAGCCTAGGGGTGCCCTAGCCTAAGCATAGAGCTGCCCTAGCCATAGGCTAGGGAAGCCCTAGCCTTAGCCTAAGCCTATGGGTGCCCAAGCCTAAGCCTAGGGGTGCCCTAACCTAAGCCTAGGGGTGCCCTAGCCTCAGGCTAGCGGAGCCCTAGCCTTAGCCTAAGCCTAGGGGTGCCCTAGCCTAAGCCTCGGGGTGTCCTAGCCTAAGCCTAGGGGTGCCCTAGCCTAAGCCTAGGGGTGCCCTAGCCTTAGGCTAGGGGAGCCCTAGCCTTACCCTAAACTTAGGGGTGCCCTAGCCTAAGCCTAGGGTTGCCCTAGCCTAAGCCTATGGGTGCCCTAGCCTAAGCCTAGGGGTGCAATAGCCTATGATTAGGGGTTCCCTAGCCTTAGGCTAGGGGACCCCTAGCCTTAGCCCAAGCCTAGGGGTGCCCTAGCCTAAGCCTAGAGGCGCCCTAGCCTTAGGCAAGGAGAGCCCTAGCTTCAGCCTAAGCCTAGGGGTGCCCTAGCCTAAGCCTAGTGGTGCCCTAGCCTAAGCCAAGGGGTGCCCTAGCCTAAGTTTAGGGGTGTCCTAGCCTTAGGCCAGGGGAGTCCTAGCCTTAGCCTAAGCCACGGGGTGCCATAGCCTAAGCCTAGAGGTGCCCTAGCCTAAGCCTACGGGTGCCCTAGCCTTAGGCTAGGTGAGGCCTAACCTTAGCATAAGCCTAGGGCTGCCCTAGCCTAAGCATAGGGGTGCCCTAGCCTAAGCCTAGGGGTGCCCTAGCCTTAGGCTAGGGGACTCCTAGCCTTAGCTGAAGCCTAGGGGTACCCTAGCCTAAGCCTAGGGGTGCCCTAGCCTTAGGCTGGGGGAGCCCTAGCCTTAGCCTAGGCCTATGGGTGCCCCAGACTAAGGCTAGGGGTGCCCTAGCCTACGTCTAGGGGTGCCCTAGCCTAAGCATAGGGGTGCCCTAACCTTAGGCTGGGGGAGCCCTAGCCTTAGCCTAGGCCTATGGGTGCCCCAGACTAAGGCTAGGGGTGCCCTAGCCTACGTCTAGGGGTGCCCTAGCCTAAGCATAGGGGTGCCCTAACCTTAGGCTAGGGAAGCCCTAGCCTTAGCATAAGCCTATGGGTGCCCTAGCCTAAGCCTAGGGGTGCCCTAACCTAAGCCTATGGGTGCCCTAGACTTAGGCTAGGGGAGCCATAGCCTTAGCCTAAGCCTAGGGGTGCCCTAGCCTACGCCTAGTGGTGACCTAACCTAAGCCTAGGGGTGCCCTAGCCTAAGCCTAGGGGTGCCCCAGCCTAAGCCTAGGGGTGCCGTAGCCTAAGCTTAGGGGTGCCCTAGCCTTTGGCTACGGGAGCCCTAGCCTTAGCCAAAACCTCGGGGTGCCATAGCCTAAGCCTAGTGGTGCCCTAGCCTAAGCCTAGGGGTGCCATAGCCTAAGCCTAGGGGTGCCCTAGCCTTAGGCTAGGCGAGCCCTAACCTTAGCCTAAGCCTAGGGCTGCCCTAGCCTAAGCATTGGGGTGCCCTAGCCTAAGCCTAGGGGTGCCCTAGCCTTAGGCTAGGCGAGCCCTAACCTTAGCCTAAGCCTAGGGCTGCCCTAGCCTAAGCATTGGGGTCCCTAGCCTAAGCCTAGGGGTGCCCTATCCTTAGGCTAGGGGAGCCCTAACCTTAGCCTAAGCCTAGGGTTGCCCTAGCCTAAGCCTAGGAGTGCCCTAGCTTAAGCCTGGGGGTGCCATAGCCTAAGCCTAGGGGTGCCCTAGCCTTAGACTAGGGGAGCCCTAGCCTTAGCCTAAGCCTAGGGGTGCCCTAGCCTAAGCCTAGGGGTGTCCTAGCCTAAACCTAGGGGTGCCCTAGCCTAAGCCTAGGGGTGCCCTATACTAAGCCTAGGGGTGCCCTAGCCTTAGGCTAAGGGACTCCTCGCCTTAGCCGAAGCCTACGGGTACCCTAGCCTAAGCCTAGGGGTGCCCTAGCCTAAGCCTAGTGGTGCCCTAGCCTAAGCCTAGGGGTGCCCTATCCTTAGGCTAGGGGAGCCCTAGCCTTAGCCTAAGCCTAGGGGTGCCCCAGACTAAGGCTAGGGGTGCCCTAGCCTACGTCTAGGGGTGCCCTAGCCTAAGCATAGGGGTGCCCTAGCCTTAGGCTAGGGAAGCCCTAGCCTTAGCCTAAGCCTATGGGTGCCCTAGCCTAAGCCTAGGGGTGCCCTAACCTAAGCCTAGGGGTGCCCTAGACTTAGGCTAGGGGAGCCATAGCCTTAGCCTAAGCCTAGGGGTGCCCTAGCCTGAGCCTAGTGGTGACCTAACCTAAGCCTAGGGGTGCCCTAGCCTAAGCCTAGGGTTGCCCCAGCCAAAGCCAAGGGGTGCCCTAGCCTAAGCTTAGGTGTGCCCTAGCCTAAGCTTAGGGGTGCCCTAGCCTTAGGCTAGGGGAGCCCTAGACTTAGCCTAAGCCTCGGCGTGCCATAGCCTAAGCCTAGTGGTGCCCTAGCCTAAGCCTTGGGGTGCCCTAGCCTAAGCCTAGGGGTGCCCTAGCCTTAGGCTAGGTGAGCCCTAACCTTAGCCTAAGCCTAATGCTGCCCTAACCTAAGCATAGGAGTGCCCTAGCCTAAGCCTAGGGGTGCCCTAGCCTTAGGCTAGGCGAGCCCTAACCTTAGCCTAAGCCTAGGGCTGCCCTAGCCTAAGCATTGGGGTGCCATAGCCTAAGCCTAGGGGTGCCCTAGCCTTAGACTAGGTGAGCCCTAGCCTTAGCCTAAGCCTAGGGGTGCCCTAGCCTAAGCCTAGGGGTGTCCTAGCCTAAACCTAGGGGTGCCCTAGCCTAAGCCTAGGGGTGCCCTATACGAAGCCTAGGGGTGCCCTAGCCTTAGGCTAAGGGACTCCTTGCCTTAGCCGAAGCCTAGGGGTACCCTAGCCTAAGCCTAGGGGTGTCCTAGCCTAAGCCTAGGGGTGCCCTAGCCCAAGCCTAGGGGTGCCCTAGCCTTAGGCTAGAGGAGCCCTAGCCTTAGCCTAAGCCTAGTGGTGCCCTAGCCTAAGCCGAGGGGTGCCCTATCCTAAGCCAAGGGGTGCCCTAGCCAAAGCCTAGGGGTGCCCTAGCCTAAGCCTAGGGGTGCCGTAGCCTAAGCCTAGGGGTGCCCTAGCCTAAGCCTAGGGGTGCCCTAGCCTAAGCATAGAGCTGCCCTAGCCATAGGCTAGGGAAGCCCTAGCCTTAGCCTAAGCCTATGGGTGCCCAAGCCTAAGCCTAGGGGTGCCCTAACCTAAGCCTAGGGGTGCCCTAGCCTCAGGCTAGCGGAGCCCTAGCCTTAGCCTAAGCCTAGGGGTGCCCTAGCCTAAGCCTCGGGGTGTCCTAGCCTAAGCCTAGGGGTGCCCTAGCCTAAGCCTAGGGGTGCCCTAGCCTTAGGCTAGGGGAGCCCTAGCCTTACCCTAAACTTAGGGGTGCCCTAGCCTAAGCCTAGGGTTGCCCTAGCCTAAGCCTATGGGTGCCCTAGCCTAAGCCTAGGGGTGCAATAGCCTATGATTAGGGGTTCCCTAGCCTTAGGCTAGGGGACCCCTAGCCTTAGCCCAAGCCTAGGGGTGCCCTAGCCTAAGCCTAGAGGCGCCCTAGCCTTAGGCAAGGAGAGCCCTAGCTTCAGCCTAAGCCTAGGGGTGCCCTAGCCTAAGCCTAGGGGTGCCCTAGCCTAAGCCTAGGGGTGCCCTAGCCTTAGGCTAGGGAAGCCCTAGCCTTAGCCTAAACTTAGGGGTGCCCTAGCCTAAGCCTAGGGGTGTCCTAGCCTAAGCCTATGGGTGCCCTAGCCTAAGCCTAGGGGTGCCCTAGCCTAAGCCTAGGGTTGCCCTAGCCTAAGCCTAGAGGCGCCCTAGCCTTAGGCAAGGAGAGCCCTAGCTTTAGCCTAAGTCTAGGGGTGCCCTAGCCTAAGCCTAGGGGTGACCTAGCCTAAGCCTAGGGGTGCCCTAGCCTTAGGCTAGGGGACCCCTAGCCTTAGCCTAAGCCTAGGGGTGCCCTAGCCTAAGCCTAGGGTTGCCCTAGCCTAAGCCTAGAGGCGCCCTAGCCTTAGGCAAGGAGAGCCCTAGCTTTAGCCTAAGCCTAGGGGTACCCTAGCCTAAGCTTAGGGGTGCCCAAGCCTAAGCCTATGGGTGACCTAGACTAAGCCTAGGGGTGCCCTAGCCTAAGCCGAGGGGTGCCATAGCCTTAGGCTAGGGGAGCCCTAGCCTTAGCTTAAGCCTAGGGGTGCCCTAGCCTAAGCCTAGGGTTGCCCTAGCCTAAGCCTTGAGGTGCCCTAACCTTAGGCTAGGGGAGCCCTAGCTTTAGCTAAGCCTAAGGGTGCCCTAGCCTAAGCTTAGGGGTGCCCTAGCCTAAGCCTAGGCGTGCCCTAGCCTTAGCCTAAGCCTAGGGGTGCACTAGCCTAAGCCAAGGGGTGCCCAAGCCTAAGCCTAGGGATTCCCTAGACTAAGCCTAGGGGTGCCGAAGCCTTAGGCTAGTGGGGCCCAAGCCTTAGCCTAAGCCTAGGGGTGTCCTAGCCCTAGGCTAGGGGAGCCCTAACCTTAGCCTAATCCTAGGGGTGCCCTAGCCTAAGCCTAAGGGTGCCCTAGCCAAAGACTAGGGGTGCCCTAGCCTAAGCCTAGAGGTGCCGTAGCCTTAGGCTAGAGGAGCCCTAACCTTAGCGTAAGCCTAGGGGTGCCTTAGCCTAAGCCTAGTGGTGCCCTAGCCTAAGCCTAGGGGTGCCCTATCCTTAGGCTAGGGGAGCCCTAGCCTTAGCCTAAGCCTAGGGGTGCCCCAGACTAAGGCTAGGGGTGCCCTAGCCTACGTCTAGGGGTGCCCTAGCCTAAGCATAGGGGTGCCCTAGCCTTAGGCTAGGGAAGCCCTAGCCTTAGCCTAAGCCTATGGGTGCCCTAGCCTAAGCCTAGGGGTGCCCTAACCTAAGCCTAGGGGTGCCCTAGACTTAGGCTTGGGGAGCCATAGCCTTAGCCTAAGCCTAGGGGTGCCCTAGCCTGAGCCTAGTGGTGACCTAACCTAAGCCTAGGGGTGCCCTAGCCTAAGCCTAGGGGTGCCCCAGCCAAAGCCTAGGGGTGCCCTAGCCTAAGCTTAGGTGTGCCCTAGCCTAAGCTTAGGGGTGCCCTAGCCTTAGGCTAGGGGAGCCCTAGACTTAGCCTAAGCCTCGGGGTGCCATAGCCTAAGCCTAGGGGAGCCCTAGACTAAGCCTAGCTGTTCCCTATTTTAAGCCTTGGGGTGCCAAGGCCAAAGCCTAGGGGTGCCCTAGCCTTAGGCTAGGGGAGACCTAGCCTTAGCCTAAGCCTACGGGTGCCCTCGCTTAAGCCTAGGGGTGCCCTAGCCTAAGCCTAGGAGTGCCCTAGCCTTAGGTTAGGGGAGCCCTACCCTTAGCCTAAGCCTAAGGGTGCCCTAGCCTAAGCCTAGGGGTGCCCTAGCCTGAGCCTAGGAGTGTCCTAGCCTGAGCCTAGGGGTGCCCCAGCCTGACGGTAGGGGTGCCCTAGCCTTAGCCTAAGCCGAGGGGGGCCCTAGTCTAAGCCTAGTGGTGCCTTAGCCTATGCCAAGTCGTGCCCTAGCCTCAGCCTAAGGGTGCCCTTGCCTGAGCCTAGGAGTGCCCTAGCCGGAGGCTAGGAGAGCCCTAGCCTGAGGCTAGGGGAGCCCTAGCCTTAGCCTATGCCTAATGGTGCCCTAGCCTAAGCTTAGGGATGCCCTAGCCTAAGCCTAGGGGAGCCCTAGCCTTAGCCTAAGCCTAGGGGTGCCCTAGCCTAAGCCTAGGGTTGCCCTAGCCTAAGCCTAGGGGTGCCCTAGCCTAAGCCGAGGGCTGGCCTAGACTAAGCCAAGGGGTGCCCTAGCCTAAGCCTAGGGGTGCCGTAGCCTAAGCCTAGGGGTGCTGTAGCCTAAGCCTAGGGGTGCCCTAGCCTAAGTCTAGGGGTGCCCTAGCCCAAGCCTAGGGGTGCCCTAGCCCTAGTCTAGGGGAGCCCTAGCCTTAGCCTACGCCTAATGGTGCCCTAGCCTAAGCCTAGGGATGCCCTAGCCTAAGCCTAAGGGAGCCCTAGACTTAGCCTAAGCCTAGGGGTGCCCCAGCCTAAGCCTATGGCTGCCCTAGCCTAAGCATAGGGGTGCCCTAGCCTAAGCCTAGGGGTGCCCTAGCCTTAGGCTAGGGGAGCCCAAACCTCAGCCTAAGCTTAGGGGTGCCCTAGCCTAAGCCTAAGGGTGCCCTAGCCTAAGCCTAGGGGTGCCCTAGCCTAAGCCTAGTGGTGCCCTAGCCTAAGCCAAGGGGTGCCCTAGCCTAAGTTTAGGGGTGTCCTAGCCTTAGGCCAGGGGAGTCCTAGCCTTAGCCTAAGCCACGGGGTGCCATAGCCTAAGCCTAGAGGTGCCCTAGCCTAAGCCTACGGGTGCCCTAGCCTTAGGCTAGGTGAGGCCTAACCTTAGCATAAGCCTAGGGCTGCCCTAGCCTAAGCATAGGGGTGCCCTAGCCTAAGCCTAGGGGTGCCCTAGCCTTAGGCTAGGGGACTCCTAGCCTTAGCTGAAGCCTAGGGGTACCCTAGCCTAAGCCTAGGGGTGCCCTAGCCTTAGGCTGGGGGAGCCCTAGCCTTAGCCTAGGCCTATGGGTGCCCCAGACTAAGGCTAGGGGTGCCCTAGCCTACGTCTAGGGGTGCCCTAGCCTAAGCATAGGGGTGCCCTAACCTTAGGCTGGGGGAGCCCTAGCCTTAGCCTAGGCCTATGGGTGCCCCAGACTAAGGCTAGGGGTGCCCTAGCCTACGTCTAGGGGTGCCCTAGCCTAAGCATAGGGGTGCCCTAACCTTAGGCTGGGGGAGCCCTAGCCTTAGCCTAGGCCTATGGGTGCCCCAGACTAAGGCTAGGGGTGCCCTAGCCTACGTCTAGGGGTGCCCTAGCCTAAGCATAGGGGTGCCCTAACCTTAGGCTAGGGAAGCCCTAGCCTTAGCATAAGCCTATGGGTGCCCTAGCCTAAGCCTAGGGGTGCCCTAACCTAAGCCTATGGGTGCCCTAGACTTAGGCTAGGGGAGCCATAGCCTTAGCCTAAGCCTAGGGGTGCCCTAGCCTACGCCTAGTGGTGACCTAACCTAAGCCTAGGGGTGCCCTAGCCTAAGCCTAGGGGTGCCCCAGCCTAAGCCTAGGGGTGCCGTAGCCTAAGCTTAGGGGTGCCCTAGCCTTTGGCTACGGGAGCCCTAGCCTTAGCCAAAACCTCGGGGTGCCATAGCCTAAGCCTAGTGGTGCCCTAGCCTAAGCCTAGGGGTGCCATAGCCTAAGCCTAGGGGTGCCCTAGCCTTAGGCTAGGCGAGCCCTAACCTTAGCCTAAGCCTAGGGCTGCCCTAGCCTAAGCATTGGGGTCCCTAGCCTAAGCCTAGGGGTGCCCTATCCTTAGGCTAGGGGAGCCCTAACCTTAGCCTAAGCCTAGGGTTGCCCTAGCCTAAGCCTAGGAGTGCCCTAGCTTAAGCCTGGGGGTGCCATAGCCTAAGCCTAGGGGTGCCCTAGCCTTAGACTAGGGGAGCCCTAGCCTTAGCCTAAGCCTAGGGGTGCCCTAGCCTAAGCCTAGGGGTGTCCTAGCCTAAACCTAGGGGTGCCCTAGCCTAAGCCTAGGGGTGCCCTATACTAAGCCTAGGGGTGCCCTAGCCTTAGGCTAAGGGACTCCTCGCCTTAGCCGAAGCCTACGGGTACCCTAGCCTAAGCCTAGGGGTGCCCTAGCCTAAGCCTAGTGGTGCCCTAGCCTAAGCCTAGGGGTGCCCTATCCTTAGGCTAGGGGAGCCCTAGCCTTAGCCTAAGCCTAGGGGTGCCCCAGACTAAGGCTAGGGGTGCCCTAGCCTACGTCTAGGGGTGCCCTAGCCTAAGCATAGGGGTGCCCTAGCCTTAGGCTAGGGAAGCCCTAGCCTTAGCCTAAGCCTATGGGTGCCCTAGCCTAAGCCTAGGGGTGCCCTAACCTAAGCCTAGGGGTGCCCTAGACTTAGGCTAGGGGAGCCATAGCCTTAGCCTAAGCCTAGGGGTGCCCTAGCCTGAGCCTAGTGGTGACCTAACCTAAGCCTAGGGGTGCCCTAGCCTAAGCCTAGGGTTGCCCCAGCCAAAGCCAAGGGGTGCCCTAGCCTAAGCTTAGGTGTGCCCTAGCCTAAGCTTAGGGGTGCCCTAGCCTTAGGCTAGGGGAGCCCTAGACTTAGCCTAAGCCTCGGGGTGCCATAGCCTAAGCCTAGTGGTGCCCTAGCCTAAGCCTTGGGGTGCCCTAGCCTAAGCCTAGGGGTGCCCTAGCCTTAGGCTAGGTGAGCCCTAACCTTAGCCTAAGCCTAATGCTGCCCTAACCTAAGCATAGGAGTGCCCTAGCCTAAGCCTAGGGGTGCCCTAGCCTTAGGCTAGGCGAGCCCTAACCTTAGCCTAAGCCTAGGGCTGCCCTAGCCTAAGCATTGGGGTGCCATAGCCTAAGCCTAGGGGTGCCCTAGCCTTAGACTAGGTGAGCCCTAGCCTTAGCCTAAGCCTAGGGGTGCCCTAGCCTAAGCCTAGCGGTGTCCTAGCCTAAACCTAGGGGTGCCCTAGCCTAAGCCTAGGGGTGCCCTATACGAAGCCTAGGGGTGCCCTAGCCTTAGGCTAAGGGACTCCTTGCCTTAGCCGAAGCCTAGGGGTACCCTAGCCTAAGCCTAGGGGTGTCCTAGCCTAAGCCTAGGGGTGCCCTAGCCCAAGCCTAGGGGTGCCCTAGCCTTAGGCTAGAGGAGCCCTAGCCTTAGCCTAAGCCTAGTGGTGCCCTAGCCTAAGCCGAGGGGTGCCCTATCCTAAGCCAAGGGGTGCCCTAGCCAAAGCCTAGGGGTGCCCTAGCCTAAGCCTAGGGGTGCCGTAGCCTAAGCCTAGGGGTGCCCTAGCCTAAGCCTAGGGGTGCCCTAGCCTAAGCATAGAGCTGCCCTAGCCATAGGCTAGGGAAGCCCTAGCCTTAGCCTAAGCCTATGGGTGCCCAAGCCTAAGCCTAGGGGTGCCCTAACCTAAGCCTAGGGGTGCCCTAGCCTCAGGCTAGCGGAGCCCTAGCCTTAGCCTAAGCCTAGGGGTGCCCTAGCCTAAGCCTCGGGGTGTCCTAGCCTAAGCCTAGGGGTGCCCTAGCCTAAGCCTAGGGGTGCCCTAGCCTTAGGCTAGGGGAGCCCTAGCCTTACCCTAAACTTAGGGGTGCCCTAGCCTAAGCCTAGGGTTGCCCTAGCCTAAGCCTATGGGTGCCCTAGCCTAAGCCTAGGGGTGCAATAGCCTATGATTAGGGGTTCCCTAGCCTTAGGCTAGGGGACCCCTAGCCTTAGCCCAAGCCTAGGGGTGCCCTAGCCTAAGCCTAGAGGCGCCCTAGCCTTAGGCAAGGAGAGCCCTAGCTTCAGCCTAAGCCTAGGGTGCCCTAGCCTAAGCCTAGGGGTGCCCTAGCCTAAGCCTAGGGGTGCCCTAGCCTTAGGCTAGGGAAGCCCTAGCCTTAGCCTAAACTTAGGGGTGCCCTAGCCTAAGCCTAGGGGTGTCCTAGCCTAAGCCTATGGGTGCCCTAGCCTAAGCCTAGGGGTGCCCTAGCCTAAGCCTAGGGTTGCCCTAGCCTAAGCCTAGAGGCGCCCTAGCCTTAGGCAAGGAGAGCCCTAGCTTTAGCCTAAGTCTAGGGGTGCCCTAGCCTAAGCCTAGGGGTGACCTAGCCTAAGCCTAGGGGTGCCCTAGCCTAAGGCTAGGGGACCCCTAGCCTTAGCCTAAGCCTAGGGGTGCCCTAGCCTAAGCCTAGGGTTGCCCTAGCCTAAGCCTAGAGGCGCCCTAGCCTTAGGCAAGGAGAGCCCTAGCTTTAGCCTAAGCCTAGGGGTACCCTAGCCTAAGCTTAGGGGTGCCCAAGCCTAAGCCTATGGGTGACCTAGACTAAGCCTAGGGGTGCCCTAGCCTAAGCCGAGGGGTGCCATAGCCTTAGGCTAGGGGAGCCCTAGCCTTAGCTTAAGCCTAGGGGTGCCCTAGCCTAAGCCTAGGGTTGCCCTAGCCTAAGCCTTGAGGTGCCCTAACCTTAGGCTAGGGGAGCCCTAGCTTTAGCTAAGCCTAAGGGTGCCCTAGCCTAAGCTTAGGGGTGCCCTAGCCTAAGCCTAGGCGTGCCCTAGCCTTAGCCTAAGCCTAGGGGTGCACTAGCCTAAGCCAAGGGGTGCCCAAGCCTAAGCCTAGGGATTCCCTAGACTAAGCCTAGGGGTGCCGAAGCCTTAGGCTAGTGGGGCCCAAGCCTTAGCCTAAGCCTAGGGGTGTCCTAGCCCTAGGCTAGGGGAGCCCTAGCCTTAGCCTAATCCTAGGGGTGCCCTAGCCTAAGCCTAAGGGTGCCCTAGCCAAAGACTAGGGGTGCCCTAGCCTAAGCCTAGAGGTGCCGTAGCCTTAGGCTAGAGGAGCCCTAACCTTAGCGTAAGCCTAGGGGTGCCTTAGCCTACGCCTTGGGGTGCCGTAGCCTTAGCCTAGGGGTGCCCTAGCCTAAGCCTAGGGGTGCCCTAGCCTTAGGCTAGAGAAGCCCTAGCCTTAGCCTAAGGCTAGGGGTGCCCTAGCCTAAGCCTAGGAGTGCCCTAGCCTTAGGCTAGGGGATCCCTAGCCTTCGCCTAAACCTAGGGTTGCCCTAGCTTAAGCCTAGGGGTGCCCTAGCCTAAGCCTAGGGGTGCCCTAGCCTAAGCCTAGGGGTGCCCTAGTCTTACGCTAGGGGAGACCTAGCCTTAGCCTAAGCCTAGGTGTGCCCTAGCCTAAGCCTATGGGAGCCCTAGCCTAAGCCTAGCTGTTCCCTATTTTAAGCCTAGGGGTGCCCAGGCCAAAGCCTAGAGGTGCCCTAGCCTTAGGCTAGGCGAGACCTAGCCTTAGCCTAAGCCTACGGGTGCCGTCCCTTAAGCCTAGGGGTGCCCTAGCCTAAGCCTAGGGGTGCCCTAACCTGAGCCTAGGAGTGCCCTAGTCTGAGCCTAGGGGTGCCCCAGCCTGACGCTTTGGGTGCCCTAGCCTTAGCCTAAGCCTAGGGGGGCCCTAGTCTAAGCCTAGTGGTGCCTTAGCCTACGCCAAGTCGTGCCCTAGACTCAGCCTAAGGGTGCCTTTGCCTGAGCCTAGGAGTGCCCTAGCCGGAGGCTAGGAGAGCCCTAGCCTGAGGCTAGGGGAGTCCTAGCCTTAGCCTACGCCTAATGGTGCCCTAGCCTAAGCCTAGGGATGCCCTAGCCTAAGCCTAGGGGAGCCCTAGCCTTAGCCTAAGCTTAGGGGTGCCCTAGCCTAAGCCTAGGGGTGCCCTAGCCTAAGCCTAGGGGTGCCCTAGCCTTAGGCTAGGGGAGCCCTAGCCTTAGCCTAAACTTAGGGGTGCCCTAGCCTAAGCCTAGGGGTGCCCTAGCCTAAGCCTATGGGTGCCCTAGCCTAAGCCTAGGGGTGCCCTAGCCTAAGCCTAGGGGTGCCCTAGCCTAAGCCTAGAGGCGCCCTAGCCTTAGGCAAGGAGTGCCCTAGCTTTAGCATAAGCCTAGGGGTGCCCTAGCCTAAGCTTAGGGGTGCCCAAGCCTAAGCCTATGGGTGCCCTAGCCTAAGCCTAGGGGTGCCCAAGCCTAAGCCTAGGGGTGCCCTAGCCTTAGGCTAGGGGAGCCCTAGCCTTAGCCTAAGCCTAGGGGTGCCCTAGCCTAAGCCTAGGGTTGCCCTAGCCTAAGCCTTGAGGTGCCCTAGCCTTATGCTAGGGGAGCCCTAGCTTTAGCCTAAGCCTAGGGGTGCCCTAGCCTAAGCTTAGGGGTGCCGTAGCCTAAGCCTAGGCGTGCCCTAGCCTTAGGCTAGGGGATCCCTAGCCTTAGACTAAGCCTAGGGGTGCCCTAGCCTAAGTGTAGGGGTGCCCTAACCTGAGCCTTGGGGTGCCCTAGCCTTAGCCTAAGCCTAGGGGTGCAGTAGCCTAAGCCAAGGGGTGCCCAAGCCTAAGCCTAGAGGTTCCCTAGACTAAGCTTAGGGGTGCCCTAGCCTTAGTCTAGGGGGGCCCAAGTCTTAGCCTAAGCCTCGGGGTGCCCTAGCCCTAGGCTAGGGGAGCCCCAGCCTTAGCCTAATCCTAGTGGTGCCCTAGCCTAAGACTAGGGTTGCCCTAGCCTAAGCATATGGGTGCCCTAGCCTTAGGCTAGGGAAGCCCTAGCCTTAGCCTAAGCCTAGGGCTGCCCTAGCCTAAGCCTAGGGGTGTCCTTGCCTAAGATTAGGGCTGCCCTAGCCTAAGCCTAGGGGTGCCCTAGCCTAAGCCTAGGGGTGCCTTAGCCTAAGCCTAGGGGTGCCCTAGCCAAAGCCTAGGGGTGCCCTAGCCTAAGCCTAGAGGTGCCCTACCCTTAGGCTAGAGGAGCCCTAACCTTAGCGTAAGCCTAGGGGTGCCTTAGCCTAAGCATTGGGGTACCGTAGCCTAAGCCTAGGGGTGCCCTAGCCTAAGCCTAGGGGTGCCCTAGCCTTAGGCTAGAGGAGCCCTAGCCTTAGCCTCAGCCTAGGGGTGCCCTAGTCTAAGTCTAGGGGTGCACTAGCCTAAGCCTACGGGTGCCCTAGCCTAAGCCTAGGAGTGCCCTAGCCTTAGGCTAGGGGATCCCTAGCCTTCGCCTAAGCCTAGGGTTGCCCTAGCTTAAGCCTAGGGGTGCCCTAGCCTAAGCCTAGGGGTGCCCTAGCCTAAGCCTAGGGGTGCCCTAGCCTTAGGCTAGGGGAGCCCTAGCCTTAGCCTAAGCCTAGGGGTGCCGTAGCCTAAGCCTAGGGGTGCCGTAGCCTAAGCCTAGGGGTGCCCTAGCCTAAGCCTAGGGGTGCCCTAGCCTAAGCCTAGGGGTGCCCTAGCCCTAGGCTAGGGGAGCCCTAGACTTAGCCTAAGCCTAGGAGTGCCCCAGCCTAAGCTTAGGGGTGCCCAAGCCTAAGCCTATGGGTGACCTAGCCTAAGCCTAGGGGTGCCCTAGCCTAAGCCGAGGGGTGCCCTAGCCTTAGGCTAGGGGAGCCCTAGCCTTAGCCTAAGCCTAGGGGTGCCCTAGCCTAAGACTAGGGTTGCCCTAGCCTAAGCCTTGAGGTGCCCTAATCTTAGGCTAGTGGAGCCCTAGCTTTAGCTAAGCCTAAGGGTGCCCTAGCCTAAGCTTAGGGGTGCCCTAGCCTAAGCCTAGGCATGCCCTAGCTTTAGGCTAGGGGATCCCTAGCCTTAGCCTAAGTCTTGGGGTGCCCTTGCCTAAGTGTACGGGTGCCCTAGCCTGAGCCTAGGGGTGCCCTAGCCTTAGCCTAAGCCTAGGGGTGCACTAGCCTAAGCCAAGGGGTGCCCAAGCCTAAGCCTAGGGGTTCCCTAGACTAAGCCTAGGGGTGCCCTAGCCTTAGGCTAGTGGGGCCCAAGCCTTAGCCTAAGCCTAGGGGTGCCCTAGCCCTAGGCTAGGGGAGCCCTAGCCTTAGCCTAATCCTAGGGGTGCCCTAGGCTAAGGCTAGCGGTGCCCTAGCCTAAGCCTATGGGTGTCCTAGCCTTAGGCTAGGGGAGCCCTAGACTTAGCCTAAGCCTAGGGGTGACCTAGCCTAAGCCTAGACTTGCCCTAGCCTAAGCATAGGGGTGCCCTAGCCTTAGGCTAGGGAAGCCCTAGCCTTAGCCTAAGACTAGGGCTGCCCTAACCTAAGCCTAGGGGTGTCCTAGCCTAAGACTAGGGCTGCCCTAGCCTAAGCTTAGGGGTGCTCTAGCCTAAGCCTAGGGGTGCCCTAGCCTAAGCCTAAGGGTGCCCTAGCCAAAGCCTAGGGGTGCCCTAGCCTAAGCCTAAAGGTGCCGTAGCCTTATGCTGGAGGAGCCCTAACCTTAGCGTAAGCCTAGGGGTGCCTTAGCCTAAGCCTTGGGGTGCCGTAGCCTTAGCCTAGGGGTGCCCTAGCCTAAGCCTAGGGGTGCCCTAGCCTTAGGCTAGAGGAGCCCTAGCCTTAGCCTAAGCCTAGGGGTGCCCTAGCCTAACCCTAGAGTGCCCTAGCCTTAGGCTAGGGGATCCCTAGCCTTCGCCTAAACCTAGGGTTGCCCTAGCTTAAGCCTAGGGGTGCCCTAGCCTAAGCCTAGGGGTGCCCTAGCCTAAGCCTAGGGGTGCCCTAGCCTTACGCTAGGGGAGACCTAGCCTTAGCCTAAGCCTAGGTGTGCCCTAGCCTAAGCCTATGGGAGCCCTAGCCTAAGCCTAGCTGTTCCCTATTTTAAGCCTAGGGGTGCCCAGGCCAAAGCCTAGGGGTGCCCTAGCCTTAGGCTAGGCGAGACCTAGCCTTAGCCTAAGCCTACGGGTGCCGTCCCTTAAGCCTAGGGGTGCCCTAGCCTAAGCCTAGGGGTGCCCTAGCCTGAGCCTAGGAGTGCCCTAGCCTGAGCCTAGGGGTGCCCCAGCCTGACGCTTTGGGTGCCCTAGCCTTAGCCTAAGCCTAGGGGAGCCCTAGTCTAAGCCTAGTGGTGCCTTAGCCTACGCCAAGTCGTGCCCTAGACTCAGCCTAAGGGTGCCCTTGCCTGAGCCTAGGAGTGCCCTAGCCGGAGGCTAGGAGAGCCCTAGCCTGAGGCTAGGGGATCCCTAGCCTTAGCCTAGGGGTGCCCTAGCCTTAGGCTAGGGGAGCCCTAGCCTTAGACTAAACTTAGGGGTGCCCTAGCCTAAGCCTAGGGGTGCCCTAGCCTAAGCCTATGGGTGCCCTAGCCTAAGCCTAGGGGTGCCCTAGCCTAAGCCTAGGGTTGCCCTAGCCTAAGCCTAGAGGCGCCCTAGCCTTAGGCAAGGAGAGCCCTAGCTTTAGCCTAAGCCTAGGGGTGCCATAGCCTAAGCCTAGGGGTGCCCAAGCCTAAGCCTAGGGGTGCCCTAGCCTTAGGCTAGGGGACCCCTAGCCTTAGCCTAAGCCTAGGGGTGCCCTAGCCTAAGCCTAGGGTTGCCCTAGCCTAAGCCTAGAGGCGCCCTAGCCTTAGGCAAGGAGAGCCCTAGCTTTAGCCTAAGCCTAGGGGTGCCCTAGCCTAAGCTTAGGGGTGCCCAAGCCTAAGCCTATGGGTGACCTAACCTAAGCCTAGGGGTGCCCTAGCCTTAGCCTAAGTCTAGGGGTGCCCTTGCCTAAGTGTAGGGGTGCCCTAGCCTGAGCCTAGGGGTGCCCTAGCCTTAGCCTAAGCCTAGGGGTGCACTAGCCTAAGCCAAGGGGTGCCCAAGCCTAAGCCTAGGGGTTCCCTAGACTAACCCTAGGGGTGCCCTAGCCTTAGGCTAGTGGGGCCCAAGCCTTAGCCTAATCCTAGGGGTGCCCTAGGCTCAGGCTAGCGGTGCCCTAGCCTAAGCCTATGGGTGTCCTAGCCTTAGGCTAGGGGAGCCCTAGACTTAGCCTAAGCCTAGGGGTGATCTAGGCTAAGCCTAGACTTGCCCTAGCCTAAGCATAGGGGTGCCCTAGCCTAAGACTAGGGCTGCCCTAGCCTAAGCTTAGGGGTGCTCTAGCCTAAGCCTAGGGGTGCCCTAGCCTAAGCCTAAGGGTGCCCTAGCCAAAGCCTAGGGGTGCCCTAGCCTAAGCCTAAAGGTGCCGTAGCCTTAGGCTAGAGGAGCCCTAACCTTAGCGTAAGCCTAGGGGTGCCTTAGCCTAAGCCTTGGGGTGCCGTAGCCTTATCCTAGGGGTGCCCTAGCCTAAGCCTAGGGGTGCCCTAGCCTTAGACTAGAGGAGCCCTAGCCTTAGCCTAAGCCTAGGGGTGCCCTAGCCTAAGCCTAGGAGTGCCCTAGCCTTAGGCTAGGGGATCGATAGCCTTCGCCTAAACTTAGGGTTGCCCTAGCTTAAGCCTAGGGGTGCCCTAGCCAAAGCCTAGGGGTGCCCTAGCCTAAGCCTAGGGGTGCCCTAGCCTTACGCTAGGGGAGACCTAGCCTTAGCCTAAGCCTAGGTGTGCCCTAGCCTAAGCCTATGGGAGCCCTAGCCTAAGCCTAGCTGTTCCCTATTTTAAGCCTACGGGTGCCCAGGCCAAAGCCTAGGGGTGCCCTAGCCTTAGGCTAGGCGAGACCTAGCCTTAGCCTAAGCCTACGGGTGCCATCCCTTAAGCCTAGGGGTGCCCTAGCCTAAGCCTAGGGGTGCCCTAGCCTGAGCCTAGGAGTGCCCTAGCCTGAGCCTAGGGGTGCCCCAGCCTGACGCTTTGGGTGCCCTAGCCTTAGCCAAAGCATAGGGGGGCCCTAGTCTAAGCCTAGTGGTGCCTTAGCCTACGCCAAGTCGTGCCCTAGACTCAGCCTAAGGGTGCCCTTGCCTGAGCCTAGGAGTGCCCTAGCCAGAGGCTAGGAGAGCAATAGTCTGAGGCTAGGGGAGCCCTAGCCTTAGCCTACGCCTAATGGTGCCCTAGCCTAAGCCTAGGGATGCCCTAGCCTAAGCCTAGGGGAGCCCTAGCCTTAGCCTAAGCTTAGGGGTGCCCTAGCCTAAGCCTAGGGGTGCCCTAGCCTAAGCCTAGGGGTGCCCTAGCCTTAGGCTAGGGGAGCCCTAGCCTTAGCCTAAACTTAGGGGTGCCTTGCCTAAGCCTAGGGGTGCCCTAGCCTAAGCCTATGGGTGCCCTAGCCTAAGCCTAGGGGTGCCCTAGCCTATGCTTAGGGGTTCCCTAGCCTTAGGCTAAGGGACCCCTAGCCTTAGCCTAAGCCTAGGGGTGACCTAGCCTAAGCCCAGGGTTGCCCTAGCCTAAGCCTAGAGGCGCCCTAGCCTTAGGCAAGGAGAGCCCTAGCTTTAGCCTAAGCCTAGGGGTGCCCTAGCCTAAGCTTAGGGGTGCCCAATCCTAAGCCTATGGGTGGCCTAGCCTAAGCCTAGGGGTGCCCAAGCCTAAGCCTAGGGGTGCCCTAGCCTTAGGCTAGGGGAGCCCTAGCCTTAGCCTAAGCTTAGGGGTGCCCTAGCCTAAGCCTAGGGTTGCCCTAGCCTAAGCCTTGAGGTGCCCTAGCTTTAGGCTAGGGGAGCCCTAGCTTTAGCCTAAGCCTAGGGGTGCCCTAGCCTAAGCTTAGGGGTGCCCTAGCCTAAGCCTTGGCGTGCCCTAGCCTAAGTGTAGGGGTGCCCTAACCTGAGCCTTGGGGTGCCCTAGCCTTAGCCTAAGCCTAGGGGTGCAGTAGCCTAAGCCAAGGGGTGCCCAAGCCTAAGCCTAGGGGTTCCCTAGACTAAGCTTAGGGGTGCCCTAGCCTTAGTCTAGGGGGGCCCAAGCCTTAGCCTAAGCCTCGGGGTGCCCTAGCCCTAGGCTAGGGGAGCCCTAGCCTTAGACTAATCCTAGGGGTGCCCTAGGCTAAGGCTAGGGGTGCCCTAGCCTAAGCCTATGGGTGTCCTAGCCTTAGGCTAGGGGAGCCCTAGACTTAGCCTAAGCCTAGGAGTGACCTAGCCTAAGCCTAGACTTGCCCTAGCCTAAGCATAGGGGTGCCCTAGCCTTAGGCTAGGGAAGCCCTAGCCTTAGCCTAAGACTAGAGCTGCCCTAACCTAAGCCTAGGGGTGTCCTAGCCTAAGACTAGGGCTGCCCTAGCCTAAGCTTAGGGGTGCTCTAGCCTAAGCCTAGGGGTGCCCTATCCTAAGCCTAGGGGTGCCCAGGCCAAAGAATAGGGGGGCCCTAGCTTAAGCCTAGAGGTGCCCTAGCCTTAGGCTAGAGGAGCCCTAACCTTAGCGTAAGCCTAGGGGTGCCTTAGCCTAAGCCTTGGGGTGCCGTAGCCTAAGCCTAGGGGTGCCCTAGCCTAAGCCTAGGGGTGCCCTAGCCTTAGCCTAGAGGAGCCCTAGCCTTAGCCTAAGCCTAGGGGTGCCCTAGCCTAACTCTAGGGGTGCACTAGCCTAAGCCTACGGGTGCCCTAGCCTAACCCTAGGAGTGCACTAGCCTTAGGCTAGGGGATCCCTAGCCTTCGCCTAAGCCTAGGGTTGCCCTAGCTTAAGCCTAGGGGTGCCCTAGCCTAAGCCTAGGGGTGCCCTAGCCTAAGCCTAGGGGTGCCCTAGCCTTAGGCTAGGGGAGCCCTAGCCTTAGCCTAAGCCTAGGGGTGCCCTAACCTAAGCCTAGGGGAGCCCTAGCCTAAGCCTAGCTGTTCCCTATTTTAAGCCTAGGGGTGCCCAGGCCAAAGCCTAGGGGTGCCCTAGGCTTAGGCTAGGGGAGCCCTAGCCTTAGCCTAAGCCTACGGGTGCCCTCGCTTAAGCCTAGGGGTGCCCTAGCCTTAGGCTAGGGGAGCTCTAGCCTTAGCCTAAGCCTAGGGGTGCCGTAGCCTAAGCCTAGAGGTGCCCTAGCCTGAGCCTAGGAGTGCCCTAGCCTGAGCCTAGGGGTGCCCCAGCCTGACGCTAGGGGTGCCCTAGCCTTAGCCTAAGCCTAGGGGTGCCCTAGTCTAAGCCTAGTGGTGCCTTAGCCTCAGCCTAGAGGTGCCCTTGCCTGAGCCTAGGGGTGCCCTAGCCGGAGGCTAGGAGAGCCCTAGCCTGAAGCTAGGGGAGCCCTAGCCTTAGCCTACGCCTAATGGTGCCCTAGCCTAAGCCTAGGGATGCCCTAGCCTAAGCCTAGGGGAGCACTAACCTTAGCCTAAGCCTAGGGGTGCCCTAGCCTAAGCCTAGGGGTGCCCTAGCGTAAGCCTAGTGTTGCCCTAGCCTAAGCCTTGAGGTGCCCTAGCATTAGGCTAGGGGAGCCCTAGCTTTAGCCAAAGCCTAGGGGTGCCCTAACCTAAGCTTAGGGGTGGCCTAGCCTAAGCCTAGGGGTGCCCTAGCCTTAGGCTAGGGGATCCCTAGCCTTAGCCTAAGCCTAGGGGTGCCCTAGCATAAGTGTAGGGGTGCCCTAGCCTGAGCCTAGGGGTGCCCTAGCCTTAGCCTAAGCCTAGGGGTGCATTAGCCTAAGCCAAGGGGTGCCCAAGCCTAAGCCTAGGGGTTCCCTAGACTAAGCCTAGGGGTGCCCTAGCCTTAGGTTGGGGGACCCAAGCCTTAGCCTAAGCCAAGGGGTGCCCTAGCCCTAGGCTAGGGGAGCCCTAGCCTTAGCCTAATCCTAGGGGTGCCCTAGCCTAAGGCTAGGGGTGCCCTAGCCTAAGCCTATGGGTGCCCTAGCCTTAGGCTAGGGGAGCCCTAGACTTAGCCTAAGCCTAGGGGTGACCTAGCTTAAGCCTAGACTTGCCCTAGCCTAAGCATATGGGTGCCCTAGCCTTAGGCTAGGGAAGCCCTAGCCTTAGCCTAAGCCTAGGGCTGCCCTAGCCTAAGCCTAGGGGTGTCCTAGCCTAAGATTAGGGCTGCCCTAGCCTAAGCCTAGGGGTGCCCTAGCCTAAGCCTAGGGGTGCCCTAGCCTAAGCCTAGAGGTGACCTAGCCTAAGGCTAGAGGAGCCCTAACCTTAGCGTAAGCCTAGGGGTGCCTTAGCCTAAGCCTTGGGGTGCCGTAGCCTAAGCCTAGGGGTGCCCTAGCCTAATCCTAGGGGTGCCCTAGCCTTAGGCTAGAGGAGCCCTAGCCTTAGCCTAAGCCTAGGGGTGCCCTAGCCTAAGCCTAGGGGTGCCCTAGCCTAAGCCTACGGGTGCCCTAGCCTAAGCCTAGGAATGCCCTAGCCTTAGGCTAGGGGATCCCTAGCCTTCGCCTAAGCCTAGGGTTGCCCTAGCTTAAGCCTAGGGTTGCCCTAGCCTAAGCCTAGGGGTGCCCTAGCCTAAGCCTAGGGGTGCCCTAGCTTTAGGCTAGGGGAGCCCTAGCCTTAGCCTAAGCCTAGGGGTGCCCTAATCTAAGCCTAAGGGAGCCCTAGCCTAAGCCTAGCTGTTCCCTATTTTAAGCCTAGGGGTGCCCAGGCCAAAGCCTAGGGGTGCCCTAGCCTTAGGCTAGGGGAGCCCTAGCCTTAGCCTAAGCCTACGGGTGCCCTCGCTTAAGCCTAGGGGTGCCCTAGCCTAAGCCTAGGGGTGCCCTAGCCTTAGGCTAGGGGAGCCCTAGCCTTAGCCTAAGCCTAGGGGTGCCCTAGCCTAAGCCTAGCGGTGCCCTAGCCTGAGCCTAGGAGTGCCCTAGCCTGAGCCTAGGGGTGCCCCAGCCTGACGCTAGGGGTGCCGTAGCCTTAGCCTAAGCCTAGGGGTGCCCTAGTCTAAGCCTAGTGGTGCCTTAGCCTACCCCTAGTCGTGCCCTAGCCTCAGCCTAGAGCTGCCCTTGCCTGATCCTAGGGGTGCCCTAGCCGGAGGCTAGGAGAGCCCTAGCCTGAGGCTAGGGGAGCCCTAGCCTTAGCCTACGCCTAATGGTGCCCTAGCCCAAGCCTAGGGATGCCCTAGCCTAAGCCTAGGGGAGCCCTAACCTTAGCCTAAGCCTAGGGGTGCCCTAGCCTAAACCTAGGGGTGCCCTAGCCTAAGCCTAGTGTTGCCCTAGCCTAAGCCTTGAGGTGCCCTAGCATTAGGCTAGGGGAGCCCTAGCTTTAGCGTAAGCCTAGGGGTGCCCTAACCTAAGTTTAGGGGTGCCCTAGCCTAAGCCTAGGGATGCCCTAGCCTTAGCCTAAGCCTAGGGGTGCACTAGCCTAAGCAAAGGGTGTCCAAGCCTAAGCCTAGGGGTTCCCTAGAGTAAGCCTAGGGGTGCCCTAGCCTTAGGTTGGGGGACCCAAGCCTTAGCCTAAGCCTAGGGGTGCCCTAGCCCTAGGCTAGGGGAGACCTAGCCTTAGCCTAATCCTAGGGGTGCCCTAGCCTCAGGCTAGGGGTGCCCTAGCCTAAGCCTATGGGTGCCCTAGCCTTAGGCTAGGGGAGCCCTAGACATAGCCTAAGCGTAGGGGTGGCCTAGCCTAAGCCTAGACTTGCCCTAGCCTAAGCATAGGGGTGCCCTAGCCTTAGGCTAGGGGTGCCCTAGCCTAAGCCTAGGGGTGCCCTAGCCTTATTCTAGGGGAGCCGTAGCCTTAGCCTAAGCCTAGGGGTGCCCTAGCCTAAGCCTAGGGGTGCCCTAGCCTGAGCCTGTTCTGTCTGACTTCTATGTTAGGACACATATTCCATCTGAGTAAACCCTTTGATTCTGTGTCCTTCTCCTTCCCATAGACAAAACTGCAGCCAGCACCAGACATGAAACCTGCAGACTAAAGGTTTGTCAAAAGTCTAGGAAGAGCAGTCATACCTTGAAAACCTAGCCTACAGAAGAGAAGACACAGAATCAAAAGCTACAACTGAAAAAAAAAAAAACAAGCTCCAAGTGGGTGTCATTCAGACATCCGATTCCAATGAGTACACTTGAGCTTCTCACAGTGTAAAATTGCTTTTACTTCCATACTATTGTAATTCAAACAGTTTCCCATATCTCATCCCAAATGTAACTCCAGCAGATTCAAGTATATTAAGGAAGAGGCAATTATTCTGGTGTTTCCCCTGCAATGATTATGGAGCCTCAAAGAGTTTTACTATTCTCAGCTCATGCCTTAGATTTTCAACTATTTGAATGGGAAGGAAATCTTAACATGCCGTATTTCATAGGCTGTCTTCAGTGTTGCCTCACCCAGATTTAGGTTTTTCATTTCTAGAGTGCCTCAACATGAGTTTTTTTTCGGGGGTTGGTTAAGGTGCATTATCTTTTTCCATCATCAGTTTTTGATGGGAAATTTTACATCCTGCAGGTTCCCGTATACAATAATTACATTAAACAATGGAGCTTTCTGTATATTCCTGTTTTGCACAACAGGTTATGCTCACTCATATTGTTAGCTTATCACGCCAAATGTCCAAGATGCACAGGTGGTGTTAATTGAAGAGCGGAATGATTCATGCATTGGTCACTTTAGCATTGCAAGTTCATGAGCATCTTGATTTTGAAATTCAGTAAATGGAGATGATGCCTTAGCCAGTTAAATGCTACTCCTTCCAAACCTCACGTACACTCAGACATATCTGAGCAGAAACCACATTATCTATGTGAAACAGATTTGGGTGCTCCCCAGCTATATGCAGATGCCCACCAAACATGAGATTATTTTGCTTTCTCTGACTTGGCTCTTACTAGCATTCAGCCTCATTCCATCTCTTTTGTAGATAGTTGTGGATTCTGGGTGGCCTATGGCATAATGGTGGGCTTATGAGGTTAAAAAAATCTTGTAGCGAAGTTTTCTTGATGTGCATTTAATATTTATTTTCAACTCTCTTTTATACACGTGTGTCTGTGGATTTCAACATTTAAGTGCACAGATTAGCATATTCCCATAGCGGAGTGAACCTCCCTTCCGTCATGTCTATAGGTATTTCTCCTTCCTATGGGCAGCTGGACAGGAATTTATCTGGGGAACGTCTGGTAAACCATGACAATGGTGCTTCCCCAGCTTTCTGGGATGAAGGGCCAGGCCATTGGTTACCTTTATAGAAGTCTCCTGACACTTCCTAGTGATGTTTGTTTCTGGGATCATAGTGGCTTCCTCTTCCTCGGTTGGTTTTGTTGGTAGGTGCTGTCCAGTTGGTCTGCTTCAAAGCAACCTCAATGTACAGGACAAGGAAAGGCTTGCCAATCCTGGGCCACCCTCATTTCTTTCTGATGTTTGAACCCATCATTGCAGCCCCCTTGGCCATGAATTCTTCAAACGGCCTGGCTCTTTGTCACTGATCCTCCCCTTTAATCTGACCAAAAGTGTTCGTCATCTGGTCCTCTCTCTGACAAGGTTCTGCCTAGTTTTACTAGCCCTCCACTACCTGACAGTTTATCAATGATTAGCATAAGGTTTTCAGTGGTGTATTTAGTCATCTTCAGTGTGTCCTTATTGGGGGCTCTTACAACTCTTGTTACAATCCATACACCAATTGTATTTGACATAGTCATACGTATATTGCCATCATTCTTTTCTAGACATTTACTTTCTATTGAGCCCTTGGGATCAGCTCCCCTTTTTTTCCTCCTCCCCCACTCTTGGTTCCTTGATAGATTATAGATTATTATTATTTTCATATCTCACATCGACCATTGTCTCTTTTATCCTCAGCTTTCTTTTGCTCCTCTCCCTGCGAGGGGTGTGTGGTTATATGTCATTCATTGCTATCGGTTCCCCTTCCTCCCATCCTCTACCCCCCTTCCCCCTACCCTTTTGGTATCTCTATTCCCATTCCCGTTCCTGGGTTCCATGTGTTGTGAGTTTTATCTCTTGCTAATACCTATGCAGTCTAGTCCAGAGTGGGAAGCGGCACTGGCGTGATGATATTGGGGGGTGAGGAGGCCTCAAGGGGTCAGAGGCAGATTGTGTGATTCATTGGTGTGATCCATGTCTCCTCAGGGGGGCCTCCACCCAGTGGGACACAGCATCTGGGATACTTGTGGCTTTCTCCTGAGATAGCATGGTGGCCAAGGGACCGGGCATTGAGGGTGGGACTCTGGGCCTGGGGTGGCAGCACTTGCAGAAGCCACCCCCTCCCCCAGGCACCCACCTGGATATGGACGAGCACATGAGACAGTTGGCTGTGAACTTTGATGGTGGCCTCAGCGTCTCAGAGCAGGTGGGGTCTGGCTTGAGTCAGCTCCCACAGCTCCAACCTGGAAGCCCTGCCCCAGGCGGGGGTCAGCAGTTTTCCCAGCATGCTCTTTCCTCCCCCTCAGCTTCTCTCTGGTCAGCCCTTCAGCTTCCTGGCTGGGTTTAGAACTTGTCCTAAGCTCCCTGAGGGCCACTGTCCTGAGATCTTGCTCAGCGCTTCAGGCCTTTCTGCAAACTCTCCTCCCAAGGGCCCAGAATTACTAGCAGTTTACCCCTTGCTCTAACGATGGTCCAGGAGGCCTGCTTGGGAAGTGTTGGGCTGTTGCCTGGTTCAGTCCCACTAACTTCTCCTCAGGAGTTAGGAGAGGTTCCCTGCTCCTGGAAAGATTTACTGGCTTTCAAACCCTCTGGGGGATCCCCATGAGTCAGCAGTTGGGGTCATTCTAAAGCCTGGCACTCACGTTGTGTGCCACCCAGGCATGCTGTGTGTTTGGAGGAGACTGCACACCCTTCAAAGGTAGAAGCTGCACCCCTCCATGGTTCTTGCATGCAGCAAATGCAGGGCCCCTGAGACTCCGGGCCCGCCTCTGGGCTAGGATCATGGGCAAATCGTTATCTCGCCTAAGCTCCATCTGGGCTGGAAACGCAGTAGCTTCTACTGTGACCTGGGTCAGTCTGGGACTGTGCAGGGCATCCTCAGCCCAGCTCAACTCTTCCCAGAACGCCCCTGCAGGTGCAGGGAGCCCCTGGCTTGGGAAAGTGACCCTGCTAAGTGGGCTTTGTGACCAGGCTCCCTGATCCACCGACCCAGCTTTGCCTCCTCCACAGCCCGCAGACAGCAGGGGCTGCCCTGGGTTCCCTGTACTCGGGCCCTCTCCAGAGACAGTGTGGACAGGACCTGGAGGGTGTGGAAGTGAGTCGTGCCGGGAAAGTGGATGGAGGAACGGAGGGTAGGGTAGATGCTGGGTGGGCTGAGGGGGCAGTAGATGCCCTGCAGAGTTCTAGAACCAGGGCTGAGGGATGTGGGAGCTGTTGGGGCCAGCTGGCCCTTTCGTGAGTTTTAGGAGCTGCCTGAACCCCATCCACATTGACCCTCACCAGCCCCACATTTGGCAGATGCTGGAAGAGAAGTTCAAGGTCTTCCACGAGAAAGGGCAGAGTGTGGGGCTGCCAGGGTTCAGGCCCTGAGGGAGCTGGCAGGTGCCCTGAAACTCGCCTCCCCAAGCTCCATGGCCCAGAGTCAAGTCCACAGGAGCTGCGTAGAGGCCGCATGGGTGAGGCTGGACAAGGCAATGAAAGCCCGCACAGAGGTGGGTGCCCAGAGGGACAGGCCAGCGACATCCAAAGGGCTCGGGACACAGGGGCCTACCCCAGATGTGTGTGAGTGTGTGTGCGTGTGTGTGTGTGCTCATGTGTAGGGGTGGGCATGTGGGTGTGTGCATGCGTACTTCTGTGTGTATTCTCGTGTGCGCATGTGTGTGAAGGGGCATGGCTGACTCCAGCTCCAAGCATCAATCAGCCTTCCCCGTCCAACCATGCTCCTTCCTGCCCCCAGTTTGGAGTCCTTCAGCGCAGGTCACTCCTTGTGGCAGGAGCACGAAGTGTGCTCTCCCAATGCTCCATGGGCACGGTCCACAGTTTCGTTTGGGGCACAGGCCCTGCTGGTCTTCTTGCTGACCGCCACTCTTAGAGCTCCCTGCCTCCCCTCCCCACACCCTCCTTTCACGGGATCTGGTGTCTCAGTGCACTGAGCACCTGACAGGTCCTGCAACCGAAATCCTGGGGCTGGGTGGCTCCGGGGCCAGCCCTCTCCTCACTGACTGTTGGAGTTGCTACAGGCAGACCCCCTGACAGGCAGTCCACTCGCTCCCTGAGCCGCAATCCTCATGTGCTCAGGGCTCCCCATCTTTTTGCCTTCCTCCCAACATGCGTGTCAAGACCCTTTCCTCCCTCGGGACCTGCCTGTGGGCCCCGGACCTCATCAGGAACCTGCTGTGATCAGAGGAAACCATCCATCTTCTAACCACCGAAGGGCAAGAAGGCGCGAATGTACAGCAATGATAATAGGTAAAGGTCATGGTAAAGTCATAGAGGACAGGAAAGACAGGGTCGAGAGAATACAATACAGAGTCAGACATGTTTTATTAGGCATGCTCACTTCAGCTCCTCTTGATGGACCACGTGGAACTGGGAGAAGTGGAACCTTTGCTATCTTGGGACGTGTATAGGGAGCATGGAGACACACCTCTTCAGTAGTGACATGGTTCACAAGGTGGGCGGTATCTATCGTAAGGCCCCTGTACTTGAGCTCACCAAGGTGAGGAAAGCTAATACCTTCATTGGGGGAAGCTACAAGGGGTGCTAGGTGTCACGGTGGGAAGAGAGGGCAAAAGGACCATATCTGCTTCTACACAGAGATACAATCAGTCATGTGCTCACATTAAGGCAGCCTAGCTGTTAACGGAGAATCAGTGGGAATGATTTTTAAAGCAGGATAATGTACTTGGACTTTACCACTAACTTACCAAAGTAGAGGCTTTCCTACCGTGAAATACCAGCTTTCCAGATTCTCCCTGTTATAAGTTAGGGAATAGAGTCTTCATCCTATTTCCCTCCGTGTTAACGCCCCACAAATCCCCAAGCCACAGTCTTTGCTCAAAAGGAGGTGGCCCTGTTCTCAGGGAGAAAGTTGCTGGCCTTCCTTCCCGCTGTGCCCTCGATTTCCACCAGGCGGCGCTAGAGCTGCGGGGCCACATGCAGAAGGTGGTCCTGGAGGAGGGTGCTGTTCTTGGCCACGACCTGGCGTCTGTGGAGGTCCTGCAGCGCCAGCACCGCCTCCTGCAGGGGAGGGCCCCAGTCCCTCCCCACCGCAAGAACCCCTCTTTGTAGGCAATGGATGGATGAGGAGCCCTCACCCCCAGCTGACCCCAGGCAGGACTGCAGCCTGCCCCTGCCCCCTCTGGGATGGGGGGTGACGGGCCTGGGCTTGACCTAGGCTGGGGTACAGCCAGGATGGCCTGCAGAGTCCTGGGTGGAGGAGCATTCAGCCTGCTCTCTGCCAGCTGCAGAGGGAGTTGGTGGCTGTGGACAAGGTGGTGGTTCAGATGGGGATGGAGTCCATCCAGGTACACCCTGCGGTCCAGGAGAACCTGGCCGGGCAGCTGGCTGAGGTGCAGGAGGCCTGGGCCACCTGGACATGAAGGCCTGGGAGCAGGGCCAGCAGCTGGAGTGGGTAGCCCATGGCCACGCCTTCCTCAGGCACTGCCAGGAACTGCTGTATGTGCCACCCCACCTGGATGGGGGCTCGCTCTGTTCCATGTGGGTTGGGGCACCCAGCTCTTCCCTGCCTCCTCCCTGTTCTGCCCTCTGGCCCTGAGACCTGTTCCCATGACCTGTCCCCCACCGAGCACTCGGGCTCAAGAGAAGCAGGCGCTAGTCTACATCCTCAGAAGGGCCAGCTGGGGCCAAGGAGACACTGGGGCAGGAGCTCTGCCTGAGAGCCCAGGCAGTGCGGCCGGCGGGGTAGCAGCTGCTGGACACCAGCCACGTCATGGCCCAAGAGATGTGTGCGCTGAGGGCTAGGGCCAGGGTGGAGCGTGGCCAGAGCTCCCTTTCCTGCTTCTCCCTGCTCCATGGTAACCCAGCCCTGCCCCACCCAGGCGACACCCTGAGCCCCTCCCAACAGCCCTCTGCCCCCCAGGTCACAGTGTCTCCGGGAGCTGGACAGGCAGCTGCAGGAGCTCTGGACGGCCTGGGCCCTTCACGAGGAGCACTGCCAGGTGAGCCAGGACCAGGAAGAGCTGCGGGGAATGCTGGTTCAGGCCGAGGTCTGGCTGGCCTCCTGAGAGGACCTCCTGCTAGATCCTGACTGTGGGGTGAGCAGGGATCCGCTCCTTAGAGGGCCACATGCCTGGCACCAGTACTTGGAAAGGCAGCTGGCAGCCCAGGAGGAGAAGCTCACCCAGCTCCAAATGTAGGTGAGGGTGTGGAAGGCGGGACTGAGGAGGGGTCGAGGGGCCTCCACCTGCGGTGGGGTCTCCAGAGCATTGATCTGCCCTGAGGGGAACCCATTCGGGGAAACAGCCGCAGGGTCCTGTCCTCCATGGGCAGTCTGGCTCTGTGGGGTCCATCACAGCTTCTTCTGCCCAACTGCTCCCTCCCCTCCTCCCTGGTTTCCCCCTCTGAGAGCTGCCCCCAGAGCTAGGCCTGTGGGACACAGAGGGTCACTATGGGTGGAAACCAATCAATAATCTCATGGGTGCAGAGCACACTCTGAGGAACACAGGGGAGGTGACATTAGCTACAGAGAATCTGAGTGGAGCGAGGGTTTGTAATCCTTGTGTAGGCTGGGGGTGGGGCTGATAGCGGCGGGGGGGGGGGATTGATACCACAGGATCCTGTGGGACTGAAAGTGAGGACCTGAGGGTGGACGGGCAGAGGGAGTGCCCCATCCTCTGAGGCAGGAAGGTGGTCAGCTAGGGTGAGCACGGAGGAAGATGAGCAGGGGCTGCTGCAGTCACGCAAATGTCACGTAAGAATCTCACTTTAGTATAAAATGTTTGTCTCCATTGCAAAGCCACCTCTAGCAACTAGGATCCCCTCTCTCCCCATGTGGAGTTGACGAGTGAAGAAAATCAAAAACTGAAGCAAAGCAGTCCACAGGACTAACGGACCACCAACACCACAGCCCTCCATCCTTGTCCTGGAGACCAGGAGAGTTAGATGGTGCCCAGCCACCGCCTCAAACTGCTCTGGTTGAGCTCAAACTGGCAACTTGTGCACAGCTTGAAAGCCAATGGAAGTTGACTTCATGAAGAGAGGGCATTACAAGTTTGACAGGGACTGCTGGAACCCCGAGACCAGGGCCCTTCAAATCCAAAACAGAGCCCAGCTCCGGGAATCACCCCTGCCCAAGCAACAGTCGAGCTGATAAAGTGACCGCATGGCACCTGTGAGGCAAGTGCTTCCCAGAGCAAACGGGAGCATTTGCCCTCAAAGTTCAGGAGGGAGGGAGGGGCCAGGGAGGAGGCAAGAAGAGTGCTGTGTTATATTATGAGGGCTGCAAACAAAATGTGTATAAATTGTTAAATTGCTCTGCATGTTTCCACTTAAAACAAAAACCCTCTATATTAAAATTCATATATATATATATATATGTGCATTATATGTGTGTATATATATATATTAGTCAAACCCAAGGTCAGAAAAAGGCATGCCCCGGGCTGCTGCTCGTGGCAAGGTCAGTGATCTGAAACCCATCAGAAAGACGCGGCTCAGCTGTCTGCTCCCGTAGTGACAGCCTCAGAGAGCCGCAGGGGCCATCGTATGCTGTCCTACAGGGCCTCGATGATAGAAATCGATTCGATGGCAATGTTTTGAGTGCTTTGAAGGTCAGAAACTGTAGACAGTGATCTATAAACATCCTTCTCTCCTGTAAAGTGTCTGTAACACAATCAAAGGAAAACAATCGGTCTGCTCTCCAGATCTTCAATGGGACCATTTCCAGGGAACCTGGCCACACACTGCCAGGCTGTGCCTCCTCAGATCCGCTGGCACTGCTAGGAAGGTTGTGGGCCCTGCAGGGGTGGGGGACTCTCCAGCCTGCTCCCCAGCAATAGAGGCACTAGGCCAAGACTGGAAGAGCACCGGCAGGGGGAGAGTGGGGAGGTTGAGGCAGTCACTGTGCCCTGCTTCTGACACTCTTCATGTGGCTGCTATGGTCACCCTTGACCTCAGGGAAGGCCAAGGGTCACCAGGGCAGAAAACACTTCCTTTTTATGGTGAGGGCCATATCGGGTCTCAACTCCACTGCTAATTAGCTGTGGTCTCTAGCAAGTAACCCAGCCTCTCGGTGCACCCAGTTTCCCCAGTGCTATCTGGAGTCCCCAGAAGGGCAAGGTACAGCCAGGCTGCTTGCAGCTGGGCCAGAACCAGCAGCTGCCCTCACCGTGCCCTGAAGCCAGAAGCCCAGAACTCAAAGGCTGAGCTTTGCTGAAGGTCGTCCGACATGGCCTCTCAGCTTATGTAAGGGGTCCCAAGCTACAGGCTGCACAAGTTGCTCCCTGGAACACGTGGCCCGGGCCCCCAATGTGGGCACACAGAAAGCCAGTTCACCTCTCAGGCGTTTGGCAGAGCCGCAGCACAGCAAGGGTCTCCCTGGAAGCCCCTCCACCCCATGCCCAGCACCTCCCCCAAACTCATCCCTGCTCCAGGCAGCTGGTACTCACTGTAGGTCCTGTCACCACTGCTGGGCCCTGTGGGCAGTGCTGGGCCGCCACTCCAGCAGGCTCTCCGCTAGTGGGGCAGGCTGCCCCCTGGTGGCCACCCATCTTGACTTGGTGCCGAAACATTGCAAACTTGGTTAAGAGGAGCTGAGAAGAGAGGAGAGGGGTCACAGGGGGCCCTGGCTGGTGGGCTGTGAGACACCTCAGTGAGTGACTGGGCAGGGCAGGACTGGACAGCCACAGAACTTGCCCCTCTACGCAGAGAGGGGAATAGGAAGCCACAGCTGTCCTCAGTCCAGACTGATGTTCCCAATAGCCCATTGTGCATGCAGCCCCCCCCTCCACCACCCGTCTTCATTTGGCTCCAGGGCACCTTCCTTGCCCCTAGCCCCTTCCTCACTAGGGTGTGCTCATAGTCCTCTCTCCTCTGGCCACCTGCTGCTGGCTGCTCAGCCAACTCTGCAAGTCCTCAGCTTCCCTCAGGAAGCCCTGCAGTGCCAGCATCCTCTTCAGATCCTGGCCCCTGTGGTGACAGCCTGAGTCCCCCAACAGTTAGTGTGCATGTGTCCACACTCTGCAGGACAAGGGACCCAATCAAAGGGGCTGCCTGAAGGACAAGGTTCTTCATGGTCTTTGCCCAGGCTGCTCCTCTGGATTCAAGAAGCAAACCCAGGCCAGGGGGAGTTGGGGCTGGCGAGGGTGTGGCTGTGGGGAAGGGCAGGTGACTGGAGCCAGGGAGCCGAGCCCCTGCCCTGCAGGCTCTCCTCAAAGGTTTGTGGGAAGAGGAAACAGTGAAGGACTCATCTATTCCTGACATATGTCTACAGGCCTCTGTCACGGTTCTCTTCAAGGCAGGGGTAGCATCTAGGGGAATAAGCAACCCCAGCCAGTTTTCTGGTACCCACGGATGCAGTGACCCTCACTGTTGGGCTGCCAACTCCCGCAGTGTCTGCAGCTGCTTCCAGAGCCTCCCCTGCATCACACCCAGCTGCTCTGAGACCTCAGTTACAAGGATCTACATATAACTTCCTCCCTGGGGGATGGACAACAGAAAAGTGGGTGAAGGGAGACAAAATATGTAAGATCTGACAAATTATCAAGGGTTCATGAGTGAGGGGGAAACAGGGAGGGAGAAGAGAAAAATGTGGACATGATGCCAGGGCCTTAAGTGGAGAGCAAATGTTGTGAGAATGATGAGGGCACTGAATGTACGGATGTGCTTTACACAACTGATGTATGTATGGATTGTGATAAGAGTTGTATGTGCCCCTAATAAAATGATTTAAAAAAATTAAATCATTTAAATTCCTTAGGACAATGCCATTTGTATTTCAAAGCAACATTCACGAAAGCTATTTTTTCACCTTCACTATCTTCTATTTAGTGTTAGATAGTGCAAAAACAATTCTTATGCCTTTTTATGAGATGTAATGAGTGTAGACATAAATTTATGCATAATTAAAAATTTGAATGAACAAAATATTTTGTTAAAGAATTTGAACATTTGTGAAAATCATAGAAAGCATATAGCATTTTATTGAAGGGTTGGGAAGATTTTCCTCTATTTTATTCTAGTATTTGGTCTGAGGTTCTTACGGCGTATTCTGATTGTTGTCATGTAAGAGAATGTACATTCCATATAAGAGAAAACTTTCCTTATAATATTTTCCTATCCATTGCTTTCTGCTGTATCTCTCATTTGTTCTTTTATCATTTTTCCTATAAAAACCCAGGCTGCTTAATTTTATTCTTATTAATCATTTATATAAGTTAGGAAAATATTTATTATATATACATTTTTATTAAAAATCTTTTCTTGGAGACTCTTACAACTTTTGTTGCAATCCATATTGATTGCATCAGGCTTTTTATACATATGTTGCCTTCATTCATTTATACACATTTCTTTCCTTTTCTTTTTTAAAATCATTTTATTGGGGCTCATACAACTCATCACAATCCATACATACACCAATTGTGTAAAGCACACTTATACATTCGTTGCCTTCATCATTCTCAAAATTTGCTTTCCGCTTGGGTTCCTGGAATCAGCTCATTTCCCCTTTCCCCTCTCCCCCTCTCACCCTGCTCCTCTTCCCTCATGAACCCTTAATAATTTATACATTATTTTTTTCTCTTATCTTACACTGCGCGGCGTCTCCCTTCACCCAATTTTCTGTTGCCCATCTCCCAGGGGGAAAGTTATATGTAGATCCTTGTGATCGGTTTCCCATTTCTACACCCACTTCCCTCCCAGTATCGCCACTCTCACCGCTAGTCCTGGGGGGGTTCATCTGTCCTGGATTCCCTGTGTTTCCAGTTCCCGTCTGTACCGCTGTGTATCTTCTGGTCTAACCAGGTTAGCAAGGTAGAATTGGGATCATGAGAGCTGGGGAGAGGAAGCGTTTAATAACTAGAGGAAGGTTGTGAGTTTCATTATTGCTACACTCAACCCTGAGTGACTCATCTCCTTCCCACTACCCCTCCGTAAAGGATGTCCAGTTGTCTACAGGTGGGCATTGGTCCCCCGTCATGCACTCCCCTCATTCACGATGATATAATCCCCCTCCCGCCTTTGTTGCTTGAAAACTGGTCCCCTCAGCCCTTCATGATCACACATGTTGGTGTGATGCTTCCATGTGGGCTTTGTTGCTTCTGGGCCAGCTTTTTTATTTTCAAGCCTCTAAGACCCGGGACGCTATATCGCTTGATAGCCGGCCACCATCAGCCTTCTTCACCACACTTACTTATGCACACATTCATCTTCAGTGTTTATGTGGGGAAGGTGATCACACAATGATGGTTTTTGTTCTTTGGTGTCTGCTACCTGATCCCTTCAACACCTCGTGTTCACTTAGGCTTGTGTGCTTCTTCTCTGTGGGCTTTGTTGCTTCCGAGCTAGATTTCAGCCTGTTTGCCTTCAAGCCTTTAAGACCCCCAGAGTTTCATTATATTGTGCACAGAGTGGCTATGAGCCAAACTCACTCGACTGCACCCAACAACAATAACAACAGTACTTGTGCTTCTAACAATATGCTGAAGAAGACCTTAAGAGAATCTCCCCTTCGTTTAGAGCAGCAGCTCTCGACCTGTGGGTCGTGTCTATTTAGGGGGTCAAACAGCCCTTTCATGGGGTGGCCTGAATTATAGCAGTAGCAAAATTATAGCTATGATGTAGCAACAAAAATAATTTTATGGTTGGTTGGTCACGACTACATGAGGAACTGTATGAAAGGGTCGTGAGTAAGAATGTTGAAAACCACTGTCCAAGAGGAAGACTCAATTCTTGATACAGTTGAAGGGCAACAAAATAGACTCAGCCCCAATATAGATGGGATAGCACAGTGGCTGCAACAATAAACACAAGCCAAAGAAACACTGCAAGGATGGCACAAGACGGGACAGTGTTTCATTATATTGACATAGAGTTGCTATGAGTCAAAACCCACAAGGGGAAAAAAAACACGATTTGTTTTTCTAACACTGTACCTAAGTAGACCTTAAGAGAATCTCCTATTAGTTTAGCGCAGCGGGCCTCAAACTGAGGGTCGTGACCCCTTTTGGGGGATGAATGACCCTTTCACGGCAGTGGACCCTTCATTAAAGTGGAAAAATTAGAGTTATGATGTAGCAATGAAAATAATTTCATGATTTGGCAGTCACCACTACATGAGGAATGGTATGAAAGAGTCGTGGCATTAGGAAGGTTGAGAACCACTTCCCTAGAGGAAGACAGAATTCTTGGTAGAGTAGAAGGGCAGCAAAGGAGAGGCAGCCCCTACAAGATTGATTAGCCCAGTGGCTGCAACAATGAGCACAGGCAAATGAACAACTCTGAGCATGGCATTGGACTGGGCAGCATTTCATTATATTGTGCATAGAGTTGCTGTGACCAGAAACCCACTCGACAGCACTCAACAAAAATAACTACAGGACTTGTGCTTCTAAAATATGGTGAAGTAGGACTTCAGAGAAAGTCCTTTAACTTTAGAGCAGCAGTTCTCAACCTGTGGGTCGCGCCCCTTGGGAGGGTAGAATGACCCTTTCACGGGGGTGGTCGGATTCATAATGGTAGTTCAATTAGGGTGACAAAGTACCAATGAAAATAATTTTATGGGTGCTGGTCCCCACTAAATGAGAATCGATATGAAAGGGTAGTGGCATTAGGAAGGTTAAGTACCACTTCTCTAGGGAAAGACACAAATTTGGTACAGAAGGGAAGGAAGAGAGCGGCAGTCTCCAACAAGTTGGATTAGCACAGTGGCTGCAACACTGAGGCCAAGCACACAGGCACGGTGAGGGTGGCACAGGGCAGGGCAGCGTTTCATTATATTGTGCATAGAGTTGCTAAGAGTCAAAACCCACTCGACGGAACTTAACGACAATAACTACAGGACGTGTACTTCTAACAATATGCTGAACTAGATCTTAAGAGAAACTCCTCTAAATTTAGAGCAGTGGTTCTTAACTTGTGGGTCGTGACCCCTATGGGGTTTCAGACGAGCCTCTCACAGGTGTTGCCCAATTCATAACAGTAGTGAAATCACAGTAATGGAGTAACAATGAAAAAAAATTACTGTTGGAGGATCACCACAACATTAAGAATTGTATAAAGGAGCCATGCCATTAAGAAGGTTCAGAAACACTGCCTGAGAGGAATACACAAAACGTGGTACTGCAGAAGGGCAGCAAGTGAGAGGCAGACCCTACAAGATGGAATAGCTCAGTGGCTGCAACAATGAATGCCATCAACGAACCACTGTGAGGACGGCACAGGACGGGGCAGCATTTCATTATATTGTGCGTAGAGTTGCTGAGAGTCAAAACCCACTCGACGGCAACTAACTGCAACACAAAAAGAACTTGAGCTTCTAACAATATGCTGACGTAGATCTTAAGAGAAACGCCTCTTAGTTTAGTGCAGGCTTCTCAGCCTATGAATCACGAACCCTTTTGGGGAGTGAGTGGGTTGAATGACCCTTTCACAAGGGTTGCCTGATTCATAAGATTAGCAAAATTACAGTTATGAAATATCAGCGAAAATTTTGTATGACTGGGGGTCCACCACTATTTTGGGAACTGCATGAAAGGGTCGTGGATTTAGGAAGATTGGGAACCACTGTCCGAGAGGAAGACACAAATGTTGGTAGAGTAGAAGGGCAGCAAAGGAGAGGCAGCCCCTCCAAGTTGGAATAGCTCAGTGGCTGCAACAACCAGCGGAAGCAAAGAACCACTGTGAGGAATGCACAGGATGGGGGAGTGTTTCGTTATATTTTGCATGGAGTTGCTATGAGCCAAAACCCACTTGAAGGCACCTAAATACAATAACAACAGGACTTTTGCTTCTAACAATGTGCTGAAATATATCTTAAGAGACATTCTTCATAGTTTGGAGCACAGATTCTCAACCTGTGGGTCATGACTCCATTAGGGTGATGAACTACCCTTGCACAGGGGTGGCCCAATTCATAGCAGTAGCTTCATTACAGTTATGAAGTAGCAATGAAGATAAATTTATGACTGGGATTGTACCCACTACATGAGGAGTGGTATAAAAGGCCTGTGGCATTAGAGGAAGATTGAGAGCCATTGTCTTCGAGCAAGACAGAAATCTTGGCAGAGCAGAAAGGCAGCAAATGAGAGGCAGACCCCCAGATGATTGATTAGCGCAGTGGCTGCAACAATGAGTGCAGACAAGAAACCACTGTGAGGATGGCACAGGACGGGGCAGCGTTTCATTATCTTGTGTGTGGAGTTGCTGAGAATCGAAACCCACAGGACAACACCTAACAACAACCACTGTAGGACTCATGCTTTTCATAATACGATGCTGTAGATCCTAAGAGAAAATCCTCTTAGTTTAGAGCAGTGGTTCTCAACCTGTGGGTCGTGAGCCCTTTGGGAGGGTCAAATGACCCTTTCACAGTGGAGGCCTGATTCATGACTGTAGCAAAAATAAAGTTACGAATGAGCAATGAAAATAATTTTATGATTGGGGGTTCATCACTACATGAGGAAATGAATGAAAGGGCAGTAGAGGGACAGCAAAAGAGAGGCAGCCCCCCAAAAGTTGGATTAGCCCATGGTTGCAACAATGACAACAAGCAAAATAACCACTGTGAGGGTGGCACGAGATGGGGTCACGTTTCATTATATTGTGTATAGAGTTGCTATGAGCCAGCACACACTCAAAGGCACCAAACAATAACAACAGGACTGTGCGTCTATGAATATGCTGAAGTAAACCTTAAGAGAAACTCCCCTTAGTTTAGACCAGTGGTTCTCAAACTGTGTCACAATGCCTTTAGAAGACTAATGAACCTTTCACATGGGTGGCCTGATCCATAACAGAAGCGGAATTACAGTGATGATGTAGCAATGAAAATAATTTATGGTTGGGGAGTCACCACTACATGAGGACTGGTATGAAATAGTACTGGCATTCAGAAAGTTGAGAACCACTATTCTTGAGGAAGACACAAATCTTGGTACGGAAAGGCAGGAAAAGAGAGGTAGTCCCTAACAAGATGGATTACCACAGTGGCCGCAACAATGAGTGCAAACAGAAGAACCACCGTGAGGATGCACAGGGCAGGACAACGTTTCATTACATTGTGCATAGGGTTGGTATGAGCCAAAACCCACTCGAAGGCAGCCAAAAACAAGAACAGGATTTGTGCTTCTAACAATATGCTGAAACATCCCTTAAAAAGAAACTCCTCTTAGTGTAGAATAGCAGTTCTCAAACAGTGGGTCGTGATGCCTTTTGGGGGTTGGGGTGGAGAAGGACTATATCACATGGTGGCCTGATTCATAACAGTAGCATAAGTTTAGTTATAAAGTAACAAGGAAAGTAATTTTATGATTGGGGTGGGGGAAGGTCACCAATACATGAGGAATGGTGTGAAAGAGTCGTGCATTAGGAAGTTTGAGAACCACTGCCCTAGAGGAAGACACAAATCTGGGTTCAGTAGAGTGTCAGCAAATGAGAGTCAGTCCCCCAAAAGATGGATTAGCACAGAGACTGCAACAATGAGTGAAAACAAAAGAAAAGTGTGAGGGTGTTAGAGGATGGAACAGTGTTTCATGATACTGTGCATAGAGTTGTTATGAGCCAACTTTGAGCCAAACCCACTCGACAGCCCCTAACAACAATAAGAACAGGACTCGTGCATGTAATAATATACTGAGCTATACCACAGGAGAAACTCCTCTTAATTTAGAACAGCGGTTCTCAACCTGTGATTTGTGACCACTTTGGTTGGTTGAACAACCCTTTCACAGGGTGACTAGATTCATAAGACTTGCAAAATTACAGTTATGGAATAACAGTAGAAAAAAACCTTTATGCTTTGGGGACCACCACTACACATTGGGAAGTGTATGGAAAGGTCGTAGAAATAGGAAGGGTGAGAAACACTGTCCTAGAGGAAGACGCAAGTACAGTAGAAGGGCAGCAGAAGAGAGGAAGTCCCTACAAGACAGATTTGCATGGTGGCTGCAACAATGAGCGCAAGCAAAGATCCACCGTGAGGATGATGCAAGACTGGGCAGGCCTTTATTATATTGTGCACAGGGTTGCTATGAGCCCAAACCCTCTCCACGGCCCGAACAACAATAACAGGAGGAATCATACATCTAACAATATGCTCAACTAAACCTTGAGAGAAACTGCTCTTAGTTTAGAGCAGCCGTTCTCAACTTGTGAGTGGTAAATCCTTTGGGGGTGTTCGAATGACCCTCCCATGGGCGTGGCCAGATACGTAACAGTAGCAAAATTACAGTTATGAAGTAGCAACAGTATAATTTTTTGGTTGGAGGGTCATTACTAGACGAGGCACTGTATGAAAGGGTCGTGGCATTAGGATTGCTGAAAACCACAGTCCTACAGGAAGACACAAGTCTTGATACAGTTGAAGGTCCGCATATAGAGTCAGCCCCCAAATAGATGGAATAGCATAGTGGCTGCAGCAATGAACTCAAGCTAAGGGAACACTGTGAGGATGGCACAAGATGGGGCAGCGTTACATTATATGGAGCATAGAGTTGCTATGAGTCAAAACCCACTCGACTGCACCTGACAAGAAAACAACAGGACTTGTGTTTCCTATAATGTGCTGAAGTAGACCTTAAGAGAAACTCCTATTAGTTTAGTGCAGCGGTTCTCAACTTTTGGATCACGAGCCCTGTTGGGGGATGGATGAACCTTTCATAGTGGTCGCCCAGTCATAACAGTAGAAAAATTAGAGTTACAAAGTTGCAATGAAAATAATTTTATGATTTGGCAGTCAGCACTATATGAGGAACGGTATGAAAATGTTGTGGCATTAGGAAGGTTGAGAACCACTGCCCTAAAGGAAGACACAAATCTTGGTAGAGTAGAAGGGCAACAAAAAATAGCCAGCCCCCCCAAATATGGCTCCAACAATGAGCACTAGCAAACAACCACTGGCAGGATGGCATAGGTCTGGGAAGCATTTCATGATATTGTGCATAGAGATGCGATGAGCCAAAACCCCCTCCGCGGAACTTAACAACAATAACAATAGGGCTTGTGTGTTTAACAATATCCTGAAGTAAATCTTAAGAGCAACTCTTCTTAGTTTACAGCAGGGTTCTCAACATTGGGTCCTGAACACTTTCAGGTGGGGGTGTTTCGAATCACCCCTTCACAGTGATGGCCTGATTCATAACAGTAGCAAAAGTACAGTTATGAAATATCAATGAATATAATTTTATGATCCATAACAGAGGCAAAATTACAATTATGATGTAGCAATGCAAATATTTTATGGTTGGATGTCACCACTACACGAGGAATGGTGTGAAGTGGTTGTGGCATTTGGAAAGTTGAGAACCACTGCTCTAGAGGAAGACACATATCTTGGTACAGAAGGGCAGGAAACGAGAGGCAGTGCCCAACAAGATGGATTAGCACAGTGGCTGCAAAAATGAGTGTGAGCAAAAGAACCACTGTATGGAAGGCACAGGACGGGAAAGCATTTCATTACATGGTGCATAGAGTTGGTATGAGCCTAAACCCATTTGAAGGCACCAAACAACAGGATTTGTGCCTCTAACAATATGCTGAAGAAGACTTTAAAAGAAACTCTTAGTGTAGAGTAACAGTTCTCTAACTGTGGGTCACGACGTCTTAGGAGGGAACAATGAGCATTTCACATGGGTGACCAGATTCATAACAATAGCAAATTTATAGTTATGGAGTAACAAGGAAAATAAGTTTATGACTGGGGAGGTCACTAGTACATGAGGAATGGTGTGAAAGAGTCATGACATTAGGAAGGTTGAGAACCACTGCCCTAGAGGGAGACATAGATCTGGGTACAGTAGAAGGGCAGCAAAAAGAGGCAGCCCACAGCACGATGGAATACAACAGTGACTGCAACAATCCGCGCAAGCAAAAGAACCACTGGGAGGATGGCGCAGGACAGGACACCTTTCCATCATATTGTGCTTAGAGTTGCTAGGCGTCGAAAGCTACACAACAGAATCTAACAATAACTATAGGATTTGTGCTTCTGACAATAGGATGAAGTAGATATTAAGAGAAACTCCTCTTACTTTAGACCAGCGGTTTTTAACCTGTGGTTCGCGACCACTTTTGGCGATCGAATGACCCATTCACAGGTGTGAAATGGAAAATTACAGTTATGAAGTAACAATAATGTTATGATGGGGGTCACCACTACATGAGGAACTGTATGAAAGTGTCATGGCATTAGGAAATTTGACAACCACTGCCCTAGAGGAAGACACAAGTCTTGGTACAGTAGAAAGGCCACAAAAAAGAGGCAGCTACCCAAAAGTTGGATTAGCACAGTGGCTGCAACAATGCGCACAAGCAAAAGAACCACTGTGAGGATGGCATAGGATGGGAAAGTGTTTCATTATATTGTACATAGAGTTACTATGAGCCAAAACCCACTCGATGGTACCTAACACCAATAACAACAGAACTTGTGCATCTACCAGTATGCTGAATTCTATCTTAAGAGAATCTCCTCTTAGTTTAGAGCAGGGGATCTTCACCTGTGTGTCGCAACCCCTTTGTGGATATGGAATGAAAATTTCACAGGGGTGTCGTGACTCATAACAGTAACAAAATTACAGTTATGAAGCTGCAATGAAATCATTTTATGGTTGGGGGGGTCACCACTAAATGAGAATCGGTATGAAAATATCATGGCATTAGGAAAGTTGAGAACCACTGCTCTAGAGGAAGTCCCAAATCTTGGTATGAAAGGGCAGGAAAAGAGAGGCGGTCCCCAACAAGATGCATTAGCACAGTGGCTGCAACAATGAGCGCAAGCAGAGAACCACTGTGAGGATGTCACAGGACAGGGCGGCGTTTCATTATATTGTGCGTAGAGTTGCTATGAGACATACCCACTCGACGGCACCTAACAACATCAACAAATGGACTTGAGCTTCTAACAGTATGGTGAAATAGACCTGAAGAGAAACTCATCTCAATTTAGAGCAGCGGTTCTCACCATGTGTGTCGTGACCCTTTCGGGGCTCAGACGAACCCTTTACAGGGTTGCACTATTCATAACTTGTAACAAAACGAGAGTTACGAAGTAGCAAAGAATATAATTTTATGATTGGGGGTCTACCACTACAAAGGAAACTGTAAGAAAGTGCCGTGGATTTAGGAAGGTTGAGAAGCACTGTCCTAGAGGAAGACACAGATATTGGTAGAGTAGAAGGGCAGCAAAGGAGAGGCAGCCCCTACAATTTGGAATAGCTCAGTGGCTGCAACAATGAGCGCAAGCAAAGAACCACTGTGAGGAATGCACAGGACGGGGCAGCGTTTCAGTACATTGTACATAGAGTTGCTGTGAGCCAAAATCCACTCGACGGAACCTAACAACAACAACAACAACAACAGGACTTGGGCGTCTAACAATATACTGAACTACATCTTAAAGAAACACCTCTTAGTTTAGAGCAGCGGTTCTCAACCTGTGGATCGGGCCCTCTTTGGGGGTTGAGATACCCATTCACAGGGGTCGGTCTCTTCTTCATAGTAGCAAAATTACAGTTATGAAGTAGCAACGAAAATATTTTTACGAATGGATGTTCACCACAACATTAGGAACTTCATTATAGTGCCAAGGCATTAGGAAGGTTGAGAACCACTGGTTTAGAGCATAGGAAATCTGATGCAATACTGCATATTTTAACACACATGAAGTTGGAAAATAAAGGAAATTGGGAGAGGACAGTAGTATCAAATTCCTATGAGTCAGAATTGCTCTATATCATAGAGTAGCTAAGACAATGAGAAGAAATGACAAAGTCAAAGAGCTGAAGAGAAAATTCCATAGGACACGTGGCAACAGCTTTATGCTCTTGTTAGACCCTCGAGGCCTCCTTATCTTTTGTTGGCTTTCTTAAGCCCATCCCCACCACTGTGAATAGTCTTCATTAAACTCTCTTTAATTAAACCTTTTGCATGGTTTTTTTTCTGCTGGAACCCTCAGAGATATCATTTAATTTTCTGGATTGCAATTCATCTCTAGCATACAGAAATCTTTCAAGAGTTTGTTTTATGTTTTGTTTTCATCCACAATAGCATTTCCTTCCAGATTTGTTTGTCCTTGAAACATGATCAATAGTTCTTTCCTCTCCAATGAAACCCAAGTGATACGCTGACTGACTGCCTATGAAGTTCATGTGTAGCCTACATGGAGATCCCAACCATTCCCTAGACAAGTGTTTCTCAAACTTCCGAATGCCATGATTCTTTCATACAGTTCCTCAGGTTGTGTTTACCCCGATCATAAAAATTATTTCATTGCTCATTCATCACTGTAATTTTGCTACTGCGATGAACCAGGCAACCCCTGTGAAAGTGTCATTGGAACCCCAAAGGTGTTGTGACCCACTGGTTGAGATCCACTACCTTAGACCAACGTATGGCCCGAGGCTGTATAGGGCCCCCCAAATAATCAATTGCTGCCAGCATCACACATCTCACCAATGAGAAGCATTTGTAGCCATCACCTTAGGGGTGAGTTCATTAAATATTTGACCTCTATGGCCCCATGAATGATGTTATAAATCACCACATGGTCCTTGGCAGAAAAACAGGTTTCCAGCTCCTGCTCCAGACCAAAGGTTCCCAAACGTATTCTGCCTACTGCCCTCTTTTCAGAAAAAGAAATTACTCAGGACCCCCCAGCAATGAAAGGATTTTGTACTATAGCCCACCATCCAGGATAAAATGTAGATATCTGCTTTGTAGATCTCTGGATTTTTCTGTGCCCAGTAGGTGGGTGGTGTTGCCCACTTTGGGAAACGAGACTCTAGGAAAATCAGGTGTGTTTTCACTCTCTCTGCAAGAATTTCAGTTGAGGAGCAAGATCTGTCTTGAAAGAAGTGTATCCAGATTGCTCCTTAGTGGCAAGGATGGCTAGACTTCATCTCACATCCTTGGGCATCAGGAGCTATGAGGAGCAACATCATGGAAAAGGGCATCATGCTTGGTAAAGGGGCGCCCAAAAGGGGAGGACCCTCACCAAGATGGATGGACACAGTTTCTACAACAACACACTAAAACATAACAATTGTGAGGCTGGCACAGGAGCAGGCAGTGTTTCTTTTGGTTGTATGTAGAGTCGCCACGAGTTGAAACCAACTTGACAGCATCCAACAAAACCAGATGTGGAGAAAGCATGGCCTGGTCTGTGTACAGTGGCCCCACCGAGGTTCCTCATCAGTTGTGTTTGAATGGGCCAAGTGCTCTCACAAACCTCCTCTTCAATAGACAACTAAGAGTGTTTGCTTTGTGCCCAGGAACCATCCTGAAATTTAAAATGACCATTTGACACTGAGTTGATTGCGATTCATGGTGAGTCATAGGACTTTCAATGGGCATAACCTTTCAGAAACAGATGGCCAGGCTTTTCTTACAAGGTATTTCTAGGTGCGCTTGAACCTCCTCAGTTTCTGTTAATGGCCAAGTGTTTTAACCATTTGTACTCTCCAGGGATGACTCACAGCTCTATATATCCTTAAAACTGACATCTCTCCTCTCTTTGGAAAGCCATGGCAATTGTTCTCTTTCAGTAGGTTTATCTTCTTTAAATATAGGAATGACATATACTTCTACCACCTCACAGAAAATGTCAGAAACTCGTAGCTCTCATTTAATAATGGCGTGGGTGATTACATATTGGGCTGCTAAGCCCAAAGCCAACAGTTCAAAACCACCAGCCACTCTCAGGGAAAAACATGAAACTTTCCAATCCTATAAAGTTACAATCTCAAATACCCACAGGAGCAGTTGGACCCTGTCCTATAGGGTAGAACTCAGGTCATGGGGAGTCAGAGTGGATTCGATGGCAGTGAGTTTGGTTGGTTTTTGGACTCCCCTCCTACCACAATAGCTCACAATTACTAAGTGCATGTTATGTACTAGTGTTCTAAGCATTGCATGTACATTCACTCATTTCATCCCACGGGTGGTGCTGTGGGTGAAGCATTAGAACTGCTAACCAGAAAGTCGGTGGTTCAAACCCACCAGCTGTCCTTCGGAATCAAGATGGGGCTGTCTGAGCTCATAAAGATTTTCAGGGTCGGACGTCTGCAGGAACAGTTATTACTTTATCCTGCTGAGTTGCTATGAGTCTGAATGAACTCTAGAGAAGTGGGGTTTTGGTGACTTTTGCAACCCCTTTAAGAGGAGCGCTGGCGGGGCAATAGAGAAGCCCTTGACTATTTACCACTAGCTCAGCGAAACCCTCAGCAGCTTCCCATGAGAATGATGCGTCAATTTGCTCCAGTATCAGTCACAGCCTATGGGAACGCCTATAGAATGGTTCCACTCTGTCCTCCAGCCTCACTGTGAGTTAGAATCGACTGACCCATTGGTAGTGCATCAGCATCCGTCTATAGGTGAGAACACGAATGAAAAGAGAGGTGAAGCCATCTGGCACAGGTGTAACCAGGTTATCAAGGGGGAGCTGGAATTTAAATCCCAGCAGACCAGCCTCAGAGGCTACAGGCTTAGCTCTACCGTCTGCTGATATCTGGACTAAGAGTGGTTGGATTTTGCCTCCTTTTCCCTACACATCATCTCCACTGTCCCCTATCAAGCAAAATTAGCTTGAGTATTGAACAGGCACCCTCCAGCCCTGCCCGATTGCACATGCGCAGGGGAGAAAAGGATGGGGAGATCACTGGGCTGTTTTAGCTGCCACCTCTACTCGCACTGCGCCAACACACCCACAACGAAGTCAGAGAAAGAATTCTTGGCCTTGTAACCACTCCTCAGCCCTGACACCTTGCAGAGAGCCAAAGCCACTCTCTTGGACACCCACTCGACTGCTACCTGGGAACTTCCCATGGAGCATTTGGGGACAAAGGAGAGGGAGCACGCCTGCAATGTAATTAACATTATGACAACTTGTTCCCCCCTTGGAAAATGACACCATTAGCTGCTTCAATTGTGCATGAAATGAAAATTACACTATTCAGGGGTATCATGTCTGAGCAGCCATGATGCTAAGTGACAAGGCTCTCCATCGAGCAGCCCATCCCCAAGCAGGAGGAACTAAGAAACCCAAGCCCCGAGGCCGACAGCTGAGACCGAGGTCCTGTGGTCTTTGAGTATGCCTGCTTCACAGAGCCCACAAGGGAGGATCTTTCCGGGTGGCCCTGGATGCCAGGCTGGGATGTTCCAGCCACCTGCTGTCATCACCCTGGCCCTCCCATTTTCTTTAAAGGGAGTCGAACGCTGGACAGCACTCTTTCCTCTCTATCTCTCAGAAAATTAGGAAAAAGGGGTGGTGGCTGTGGTTGTGGTAATACCCTTCTTGCTAAGGAGTTTTGGTGATGCTGTGGGTTAAGCATCCTGCTAGCCATTCTGCCTCCCATTCATTACTCTGTCTGGCTCAAATTACTTCGTGTTCACTCCCTGGCCAGCCCCCCACAGTTCCCTACCCCCTTTCACCACGAACTCTCTGGACACTACTCGAAATCAGCTTGAGACACTGGATCAGCCACACTTCTTTGTGGCCCATGAAAGAACTTTCCAAAACCTCATGTCACAAGCAGGTCCACTTGCTTTTAGAGAAGAGGCATAGGCGAAATTGTATGTTTCCACCTTGAGAGGGGCAAGCACCACCATGTACAATTAGTAGGTGACCACCAGTGTGTCACTTTTGTGGTCACCACACATCTCCTTTGGGGACCCATTTGCCCCTCTCCTAGCATCCTGATCCCTGGGTACAGGAAGACCTCTGGAAGGTGTCCCTGTGGGGGGCCAGGGAAGGGGGAGAGTGGAGTTGAGGAGGCTCAGGGGCTCAGGCTCAGTCTGGGAAAGAGCCAGAGTTCCTAGATTGACTCTCTCTTTGTCTCTCTCCCTAACCACCCACCTCCCACCCAGTCCAGGAGATTCTTTTAACAGGGCCCACAGGGTCAGAGGTGAGAGCTGTCAGCTCCTGTTACTACCCTGACTTGGGAAACCTCTCTCATTCTGGAAATTCATATATTTTCTTGGGCTTTGATCAAGATCCAGGTCAAGCTTCCCCTCCCCCTTTTCTCACAGAGGCACTTGGTCAGAATGGCAATTAGCCCTCAACTGTGCCATGCACTCCGCCTCTTCATTCCCTGTTCCCTTTGAACCATCTGCTGCTGCAAAAAAAAATCACAAAACAGCCCGATGGAGGGCAGGTCAGTGCTTCTTTTTCAGACTTCCCTCTCATTCTTTCTCTGGTCGCATCATCATTCCAGGTACAGCAAACCCATTACTGTCCAGTCAATTCCAACTCATGGAGACCCTATGTAAGTTTTCCAACGTTGTCCAACATTACTGGAACAGACAGCCTCATCGTTTCCCTTGAAGTAGCTGGTGGTTTGAACAGTCAACCTTTGAGCTAGCAGTTCAACATTTACATGACATCCCTTCAGAGTGGTGAGTCATAGTCTGCAGACACCGTGGGCGAAAATCATTGTTCTGGCTTATTTTCATAAGGTGGGATTCTAGGTAGGCAGGTGTGACGCAGGTGTAACTGGAAGTCGACTTGATGGCAACAAACAGCAACACTGATGTCATTGTTTTGGGACTTGGGAACTGAGACCTCTGAGGCATGGAGCTAAGTAACAGCTACTTCAGGTTTGTTAGGTACTTCATTGCTGAGTTCTGCTCTAGATACTGGGAATAAAGCTAGAAGGAAGGTGGCATCTCTGTTCCTGGGGTTGAGAGATGAGAGGGGTTGGGAATCTTCCTGTCCTGTTAGTAGTGGGTGTGGACATAGTTTTTGCTTTTAGATGCCATTGAGTCAGTTCCAACCCCTAGCCACCCTATGGATAATAGAATGAAACACAACCCAGTCCTGCCCCATCCTCTCAATTGTTATGTTTGAGCCCCTTGTTGCAGCCACTGTGTCAATCCATTGGCCGAAGTTCTTCCTCATTTTCACTGCCTCTCTGCTTCACCAAGCAGGACGTCCTTCCTCCTCCAGGGACTGGTCTCTCCCTAACAGTATGTCCAAAGTACGTGAGGGGAAGCCTCACCATCCTGGCTTCTAAGGAGTATTCTGGCTGTACTTCTAACCCACATTTGTTTGTTCTTTGGCAGTTCATAGTACTTTCAATATTCTTCACCAGCCTCCCAATTCAAATGCATTGATTCTTCTCTGATCTTCCTTTTCAATGTCCAACTTTCACGTGCATTGAAGGCCATCGAAAATATGACTAAGATGGCTTTAGTCAGGTGCACCTTAATGTAACATTCTTGCTCTTAAACACTTTGAAGAACACTTTTGAAAGAGGTCTCTGGCGGCAGCACGCGGTCCGTTTAAGGGTGAGGAGGAGGGGCGCACAGGTGGAAGTCCATGGCCCCTTTAAGGCTTGGCCTACTTGGCAGCAGCTGGAGCCTATTGAGAACATGACAGGAGGCCTGCCAGCACTTCCTATAGAGGTCAAGGGCTCAGTCTGAAGGCTGTGAGCCAGCCTCGGAGCCGCACTGCCTCCATGGGCCATAATGACCTAATGCGCAAGGCCTAGGACTTCAAAGACCAGGTGTGGCCTGTGCAGCCTTCCCGCCCCTTCCCAGACTCCTGCCCACCAGGGAGGGCCTTGCCACCATGACCCCTGATGTGGGTCTGCAGCCCACCAGGCACCTGGCCAACCACCAGGATCCTCGCCCTGCCCAGCTGACCCACCCAGGACCACACTCCAGACCCCCTGCCCCCACCCTGGGCCTGCTCACCACCAAGATTCTGCCCTGGCCCGCTGCCCACCCAGGAACCTGCATCAGGGCCCTTGCCAACCCTGGGTCCAGTCCAGGCCGGGCACACACCTGGGATCCCTGTTCCAGGTCCCTGCCCACCTGGGTCTGGGCCTGCCACAAAGACCCTGCCCGAGGCCCTCTGCCTACCCAGGAAACACCCCCTGCCCAGCTAGCCCCTGGCTCATCTGGGCACTGCCCCAGGCCCCCTGCCTGCCCAAGATCTTGTGTTAGTCTGACTGGCCATGGAGGATGGAGAGGAAGAGGGACCCTGCCCAGGCCCCTGCACCCAATCCCACTTGGGATGCCCTGGGTTGGTCCAGCCCCAAAGGTGGCTCCCCTCCTCCAGGCCCACATACCCAGAACTCCATTGGGCCCACTGCTTACCTGAGGCCTCCCCATCAAGGGCTTGGGATATGTAACCCCAGCCTGGGATGGGGCTCCTAGCTTGCTAGAGCCCCATGCCACTCTCCTTAAGCCCCAACTACTTAAGATCCCTAGAAAGTGCCTGTGGGGGCCCTTGTTGAGTATCACTCTGGCTGTAAGGGGCTAGGCTGTAGCTCTTGAAACTTGTCTTCTCCATTCTGAACCTTTAGGACATTGGTCCTTCCACAGGGCAGTTCTACAGAAGTGGCATGGAACTCTATTCCCGAGTGGAGTTGGCCAGGTTTGAGTGGGGGGTGCCCTGGCAGGGACCCCAACTTGGGAGAACAGCCCATCTCCCCTTTCTCTTTCCCAGCTGCAAAAAAAGAAAAAAAGAAAGAGATCTCAAACAGCAGATTTACCCAATACAATACATCCCTTGAGTTCTTGACCGGGGCTCGCATGATCATTTATTGTGGACTCCAGAAAGAAGATAGCCCTGATCACTTCAGCCTTTTCTCCATTTATCATGATCATGTTGTAGATGACAGGGTCATAATTACATATAAATATGTCCCTGGGACCCAGCTCCTGGGGAGTCCCAAACAACTTGATGTAAAGAAAATAAGAGAGAGAAAACAAGCACTCTGAGCTCTTGGTTGGAAGGACAGTCCTTTGTGAATAGAGGGCTGCAAGGATATTGGAGTTCCTGAAGGGGGGCAAACAGTTCCACACACAACTATTCAACAAATCATTTGCCGTTGGAACCCACCCAGGGACACCATGGAGGAAAGGCCTGGCAACCTGCTTAAAGCCTAAAATCTTGAATGTCCTATGCAATGCACACATGGGGGCACCATGAATCAGCATCAACTCTCTCATGCCTGTTTTGGTTTGGGGCGAGGATCTATTAGAAGCAGTGGGGTATAATGTTGAATCCCAAAAAAGGAAGGATTTGGTCACCATTAAAGTGACTTCTGACCAAATTACTAACAATCATAGGGACTTTTGTGGGAGAAAGATTAGGAGTTCTAATGCTGTAAATATTTCGTGTCAAAAACCCACAGACAGTTCTAACCTGTCCTATACAGTCGCTGACTTGCTGTCAACTGGATGGCACTAAGATAGGACCTATCTGCTAAAAGGTTGCCATGCAACAGGACTTGTGCCAAGTCCACTATGGTTATGCCTATGATCTTTGTGGGAGACAAAGCCCTGCTTCTGTTTAATGTCTCTGTTGTCAGATCGCTCCATTGTCCAGACCTGGCTCTATGTCCTTCTAGCTCCATGACCTGGGACAAATTATTGAACCCCCTTTGCACTGCTGTGTGTAGAAGGGAAGTGAAAAATAGTGCTTAGGTTCTGTGTTCGAGGTTGAGTTTGAATGCATCAATAGATAGAAAGACCTTGTTGTTGTTGTTAGTCTCCAGTAAGTCAAATTTGACTCCTTTTGACCAAAGGTGTGATAGGACAAATCACTGCCCAATCCTATGCCATCTTCCTGCCCATCGGCAGGTTTGAGGTCATTGTTGCGATTATGGTGCCAGTCCGTGTCATGAAAAGTTTCCCCAGATCCACATGATGTCCTCTTCTCGCAACTGGTCTTTCCTAACGACATGACAACATTTTGCCATTCTCTCTTCTAAGAACATTCTGTGAAGAGTGTCCTGGCTCAATTTCCTCCAGGACTGATTTGCTCGTTCTCCTGGCCACACACAGTATACTCCACACACGGTCTTTGCCATCACTGCCATTCAAATGCCTCAATCCTTCTGAGAATCCTGGTCCTCACTGTTGTCCCCATGAGAAACTCCATTTCTCGCAGCTTGCTTCAGATCTGCTGAAGTGGAATCTGAGTTTCTGTTAGGCCCCAAGGGCATTGTATTTGTGTTCCTGCTAGAAGCACGGCTGGGGAACAATGTCTGGCCCATAGTAAGTGCTGTATAATTATTGGTTGTGATCAGTGTCATTATTTATTACTCCATCTAATCTTTCCAGCACACTCACAGGTCAGGAAACCAAGATTCTGAGCTGCCAGTGCCTTTGCTGAGGTTACCCCTCAGGAGAGGGCAGGGGCTCCATGCAAATCGAATATAGGATCAGGCCAACATTTGGATCACTCTGAATGGAGACACAGTCAATGCTCATTAACCAGTCACTTCCCATTGCTTTCGTCACCCAATCCTTATCAATGTGACTCTGCTTGCTGTCTATGGATTTCCCTATGGATTCTGCATATTTTATATCAATCTCATTATGGTCTGACTTGTTTCACTCAGCAGAAGGTGTTCAAGGTCCCTGCATGGTGTAGCATGTTCCAAAACATCATTCCTTTTTAAAGGCTGAATAATATTCCATTGTATGACTCAGATATTGTTTGGTTTATCCATTCTTCGGGCCCTGGGCACTTTGGTAATAGTCACCTTTCAGCTATTGTGGGTAGTGCTGCAGTGAAATTGTATACCACACCTCTTTGAGTCTCTGTTTGTTATTCATTGAGGTATATGCTTAGATGTAGATTTGTGAGGTGGTCATGGATTTCCTCTTCCTTGGATCCATGATCAACGCTCATGCAAGCAGCAGTCAACAGCTTAAAAAATGAATTGCATTGTATTGGCTAAATATTCACAAGACCTCTTTAGAGTATTGAAAAGCAGGGATGTTATTTTGAGAACTAAGGTGGATCTGACACAAGCCATAGTATGTTCAAACACTTCCTATGCATGTAAAATTTGGAGATTAAATAAGGCAGGCCAAAGAAGAATCGATGCATTTGAATTATGGTGCTAGGAAAAAAGAACCATAGAAAGTACTATGGACAACCAGAAGCACCAATAAACTTGTCTTGGAAGAAGCACAGGCCAAATGCTCCTTAGAAGTAAGGATGGCCAGATTTTGTCACCCTTTGGACATGTATTTTCAACATGTTGTCAGGAGAGACCAGGCCCAGGAATAGGACATCATGCTTGGTAAAGTGGAAGGGCAATGGAAAAGAGGAAGGCTCTCATGGGATGGATGGACATGGGGGCTGCAGTAATGGGCTCAAACATAAGAACAATTGTGATGATGGTACTGGGTGGCGTTGTGTTCTGATTGACATAGGGTTGTTCTGAGTGGGAACCAACAGGACCGACCCTAACAACAATAGTAAATCTCTGACTTGTTAAGAAGAAACAAGCATTTTTCATTTCCTCTATGAGCCAGGCACTGAGAAGACCCTGAAGGTCCAGATAGAAACAGCACTTGACCCCTACCCATGATGGGTTCCCAGGGGGTGAGGCAGCAGATCTCCTCTTGTGGATGAGACCTATGCAGCCCTCTTGAGGTTCTAGTGTGTGCTGGAGAGACTCAAGTTAACTTTGCCTTTCTCTATACCCGCCTTTAGGGAAGTGGAAGAACTTTAGAATAAAGCATCCCCCGAGATTTCTGTTGCACAATTAGACAAAAGGAAACCAATGGTGGCTAAAGAGAGTGAACAGAGAATCCAGAGCTGTGTCCGGGTCCTTGGCCATGCAGCTATCAATCAGCACAGTTGAGTTCAGTAATCAGGAAGCGAAGATCCTCAATATCTGGATCCAGTAGGTATAGAAGGCGTAGCTTCAAAGATAAAGAAGGATAAACACTCTTTCGCTTTCAGGAGGAACTCACCCAGGGAGAACTCATTCAGGTGGGACTGCACTAAAGCCTTAGAACTGGGAGGGTCCATAGGAGCATGTTTACTGCCAGAACGGTGGCTTCCCATTCAAGAGCTTCTATCATATTCCAGCTCATGAATGGTCCTTCGAGTGCCTTGGTTCTTTTGCTGTGACTTTTGTGGCATCACTTGAACTCTCCATCCCCTCCAGCCAGGAGCAGTGGCAGGAAAAATCTATTAGGGAGAAGTGAGAGAGTGAGCTAGGAGATATTCCGTACACAGATTGCAGTCTCCTTCAGCAAAGGCCCTGTGGGGTGGGGACTTAACTTTTCTGATTCTCTCCTGTTAGAAGTCAACACGGAGCTAAAGAAGCATGAATGGAAGAAAGCAGGATGATGAGCTGACAGCTTTTCCATAAGGAAATAATACCCAGAAGGGCTCCAAGTTGGGATGAGGGGATGGTGGGGAGGGGAACACACGTGCTGCTACCAAGAGGAGAGTGAGGAGCAAGAGACCAGTAGAGGCTAGTCTCAAAGCCATCTCCAATAACATTTCCCCAACAGGCTGTTTTCCTCTCTCCACTCTAAACATGTCAGCCTTCACCTCCACCAAGCACCGAAACCCCAATGCAGCCTTTATCTGCCCATTCCTCCCACCAATTGGTCCAGGTTACTATGGGAACTATGGAAGTAGTAACGGGTTCCCTCTATTACTACCTACCTCCCTGATTTCAGCACAGATCAATCAACCCGTCCCTGCAGCCCCATATCTAAGGGGAAGGTCCTAGGGGAGAGTAAGGAAAAGATAGATTCAACACAGGACTAGAACAATAGTGAAAAACTTACAAAGAGAGCGAGTGATGTAATTCCAGAGTATTAGTCAATTCCTTTTGTCCTTCCAGCTACCATCCTCTCGCCCAGCTTAACTCCCTGAAGGAGGAAGGATCTCTCAGTGGGTGTCTGCAAAGGTGAGGTTACAGGCCACTTGGGGGCTTCTGAGGGTTCCCTTCCAAATTTGCCTTCCCTCCCTTCAAAAGAAAGTCACTGGAACTCACCAGCCAGAGTTGGCAAGGCTACCACTGAGTTGCCCAGTTAAGGTTTATGTCCTGGGGAAGACTGTAGCTCACAAAATGCCTTCAAGGGATTGTTTCTTCCCTACAAGCTCTTCCAGAATCTTGTCATTCTACATCCCAAGTTGGAGTCTATGTTTCCTCCTTTGAACCCACGCCAGCCTTATGGCTCTCCAGGAGTCAAGTTTGGCAGGTGAGGTGTGGTGTGACTTCTGAGGTAATACAGCTCCCACTTGGCTCTTTCTCTGTACAAGACCCTCGGAGTCCAGTCCCCTTGCTGTGAGGAAGTGTGATGAAGAAGCCACATGCAGATGCTGACACTAGTCCCTCTTAAAGTCCCAGCAAACACCAGTGGCCATTGTCAGGTACACCAGTGGGGAAGCTGTGTGAGATGTCTCCATCATAAGCCACTGCCAGACGGCAACCGCACAGAAGAATCTGCTAGCTTAGTACTGCCAATCCCCAGAAACATAGGAAATGATGACTGATGAGGAAGATAATAATTGACTCCAATTTTGTTTCAAACTGGAAGAAATGTGCTGCACAGCACCGGAGTTGTAGCTCTGGAGCTACAGTCCCGATGCAGATGTATTAAATAATTTATTATCTAGTGATTTTTCCTGGTCCTCACCCTTCCCAGCTTCCCTGTGCCCACCCAGTCTAAGCAGCTGCTTCATCACTTATTCTGTAAAAGTATGTGAGGGTAAGTCAGAAAGCATTGCTCTAAAACCACAGACACTTTATTAAACAAAAATATCAAAATGTGAAGTGACTGTTTCTAGACATAGCCGCCATCTTGATCTACATCTGGGGAGGCAAACTTTTGAGATAGAACAGCCTACTTTTTCTCTCACAAAAATTGAAACATTCTTTGAGATAAAAAAAATATATTTTTGCAACTTCAATCACCATTATCTGAATAATCACTGTCCTTGAAAAGGTTTCCATTTTACTTCAGAGCCACATGCATGGACCGAGAGACCCGCAGTGTATCCCTGACCCCTGCTCTATAGACTTCAGTAATTGTTCTCTGAGGGATTCTCTGCTCATATACACTTCTAGTCACACGACATACCATGACCAACAGGGTCGTTCAAACCCTCTCCAGAGATTCTTCAAGGGTGTGAGTGTGTGTGTGTGTGTGTGTGTGTGTGTGTAAAAAGAACATGAAGTCAGAAGACATCCAGAGATTATGGAAGGGTATGAGTGTGAATGTGTGTGTGTGTGTGTGTGTGTGTGTCTGTAAAATGGACACGAAGTCAGAAGCCCTCTACAGATTCTGCAAGGGTGTGTGTGTTTGTATGTAAAAAGGACATGACTTTAGAAACCCTACAGAGATTCATCAAGGGTGTGTGTGTGTGTGTGTGTGTGTGTGTGTGTGTGTGTGTATAAAGGACAAGATGTCAAAAGCCCTCTAGAGATTCTTCAAGGGTATGAGTGTGAGTGGGTGTGTAAAAAGAACACGAAGTCAGAAGCCCTCTGAAGATTCTGCAAGGGTGCATGTATGTGTGTGTTTGGAAAAAGGACATGAAGTCCGAAGCCCTAAGGAGATTCTGGAAGGGTATGATTGTGAGAGAGTGTGTGTGTGTGTGTGTGTGTGTGTGTGTGTGTGTAAAAAACCACGAATTCAGAAGCCCTCTATAGATTCTGCAAGGGTATGTGTGTGTCTGTGTGGGTGTGTGCGTGTAAAAAGGACAGGAAATCAGAATCCCTCCAGATATAATGCAAGGGTGCGTGCATGTGTGTATATGTGTGTGTGTGAGTGTGTAAAAAGGACACGAAGTCAGAAGCCCTCCAGAGGTTCTGCAAGTGTGTGTGTGTGTGTGTGTGTGTATGTGTAAAGGACAGTAAATCAGAAGCCTTCTAGAGATTCTGCAACGGTGTGTATGTGTGTTTGTGTGTAAAAGGGACACGATGTCAGAAGCCCTCTAGTGATTCTGCCTGGGTATGAGTGTTAGTGTGAGTGTGTGTGTGTGTGTGTGTGTGTAAAAGGAAACAAAATCAGAAGCCCTCTAGTGATCCTGCAAGGGGTGTGTGTGTGTGTGTGTGTGTGTGTGTGTGTGTGTGTGTGTGTGTGTGTGTGTTTGTAAAAAGGACATGAAGTCAGATGCCTTCCAGAGATTCTGCAAGGGTATGGGTATGCATTTGGCTGTGTGTGTGAGTGTGAGTGTGTGTGTGTGTGTGTGTGTGTGTGTGTGTAAAAAGGACCCGAAATCAGAAGCCCTGTTTGTGAACCCTGGCTCTATTCCTTAGTGTTCCTTATCTCTCAATTTTGGATGCCCAGATACCTGAGGGTGTCATGGTTCTGTGTTGGGGTTCTAACGGCAAGGACAGAAGTTAGGCCACACCAGGCACTCCAAAGGAGAAAGATGACACTTTGTGGTCCCCTAGATAGTTCGTATCAGAAACCCACAGGGGCAGTTTTGCTGTGTTCTGTAGGGTCACTGTGAGTCAGAATCGACTCAGCGACAGTGAATGTGGTTGAGTGTTTGAGCACAGTTCCTTTCATCCTCTGTGCAGGCATCTCTGTTTTAAAGGAGTTAGGTCAGTCCCATGTATTAGACTCTCCTTCAGAGCAACTGGGCAGGTGTGTGTCTGCGTGTTTCTAACGTCATCTTGTTTTTCTCATTGAAGGGATGTGGAGAGCAGGGTTTTTCAAATCGGTTTAAAGAGAGAAAGGAGATTAAAAAGAGAACAAAGAAAAGGAGGGTGAAAAAGGATTGGAGCGGGGGTCTGAGGAGAAGAGGGCGTTGCTCAGACTTCTAAGGCTGTCAATCAGCCTGGTAGCCAGCTGTGAGCTTACCTGGTGCACCTCCAAGATCCCAGAATCCCTAGTTGACAGTGGAATTTGCATAGCGAACTGGCTCATTGAGCCGAGCAGGAGGCCTCTGTCTGCAGAAGAGACCAAGCCCTGTGCTGCAGCTCCTGCTCCCATCTGCAAGCAGTGGGGTCCAGATGCGGGTCCTGTGTCTGCTTCCTGTTGTAAAAGGCAGTGTTGGGACAAGTAGCCTTCTACTGAGTCTCTCCTCCGTCTACGCAGTCGACCCGCTTACCTGGGGGAGCAGGCTCCAGGCTTGCTGTGGCCAGCTAATAGCAATTAGTAGGCATAGCCCTAATGAAGAGAGGAGACAGCTGGGCAGAGGGCCTAAACCTGCTGAGCGCCATGGCCCCTGAGACAATGGCGAGCTGTTGGCTCCCAGCTCCCTGTCCCTGACTCTTACCTGCCTCCCTCTCTCGAGTTCACTCTTGAATTTCAGTCTCCATGCAATCTCACCCAGCCTTGCTGCCTGACTGGAGAGGGAGCCTGGAGGCTGTTAGAATGGCGCTGCTCAGGCTCTTTGGGCTAAAGAGTCTGACGTGGGCCAGCAGCTCCATGAAGTTCCCTCCCTCAGGCAGTTTTCTGCCTCTCCATCCCCCTTAGTCTCCCTGCAGGCCTGGCCCTGGGCCCTGTCCTTCCACTTGCTTCCTCATCCAACATGTGGAGGGCTGGCTCTTGCCAACTACACACATGGGTGCAGACATGAGAGATCTCACTCTCTCCTGGAAACCAGGAGGTCTATAAACAAGGGCACAGCTGAGGCCTGTTCTTACCCAAATCATGTGCATCCTTCTCTCTGCCCTCTGCCCTGGGGTAGAGACAAGGGCTCTGGGAAGACCGGCCACCCCATCACTATGGGGCATGGCCCGATGGTGCTGGTGCACAGAGCACTGGGCAGGCAGGGCTCCCTACAGGCCCTTGCACCGTGTGGGGCTACAGAAGGGGAGAAAGGCAGAAGAGTGCTGCCAGGAGCCAGCTGCACTCTGGCAACGTGGGGTCCTCTGGGCTGGGCCCCTGAGGTGGGGTGCTAAGGCTGTGCTCCCCTCTCCCTCTCCCCAGGTGTGTGGTTGTGCTCTTCAATCCCCGGAAACACAAGCAGCACCACATCCTCAACAGCTCCAGGTAAATGGGCTCTGGGGCTTTGGGGAGTGCCACCTTTCCCCAAGGATGGCCAGAGGGGTGCCACCTGCTTCTCTGTGGCATTGGGCCCTGTTGGGCCCTAGGCCTGCAAGGGAAGCAGCACAGGGAGGGCGGGTTTGCTGCCCTTGTTTTGAGAGGGGACTGTGAGAGGCCCGACCTGGGCCAGGCTGCCAGTGCCCCTCTTGAGCCTGCCCCCATTCCTTTCAGGAAAACCATCACTGCCTTTGCCTTCTCTCCTGATTGCAAGTACCTGGTCACCGGCGAGGTGAGTGAGGACGGAAGCTCAGGCACTGCAGAGGGGGTGGCCTGGCCTTAGCAGAGAGTGACACCCTGCGGCCCGCATAGGACTGGTGCCAAGTTTGACTTTCTGTACTGGTGTCCACTTTGGGTATTTGGTCTGCCCTAGAGCAGTGTTCTTAGGCTGTAGCCTGTGTCAGAAGTGCTATGGTGGCCCCGTAGTACAGACTGCTGGCTCTCGGGCTCAGCAGGTCTGGGTTGGCTCTCTTCAGTTTGCAATGCTAACAAGTAGTTCCCGATGAGGCTGAAGCTGCCAATTTGGGAACCACATTTTGGAAAACACCTCCTTAAAACATTCCTTATCCCTGCTGGTCACAGTGTGGAACAGGGCTGCCCTCCCATAGACTTGCCCTGTGAGGCTGTGGGAGCAAACCGCAGGAGTGGTGGTTCTTAACCATGCAAATCACGCCAGGAGCCCATCCCTGAGAGTCCCTGTTCCCCAACACTGATCACATTCCCTCCGGGGGTATCCTTGATTCATGTGCAGGCACATTAGGTTAGGTGTCCTTCATTTATGTGCAGGCTCTTGTCCAGTGGCTGGGAAGGCCAGGCCTCCGTGGATGGGGAGGGAGCTGGTTGCCTCTGGCTTTTACTTCAGGGTCTTCATCCCCGCAGAGTGGACACATGCCTGCTGTGTGGGTATGGGACGTGTCGGAGCGCAGCCAGGTGGTGGAGCTTCAGGAGCATAAGTATGGTGTGGCGTGTGGGGCCTTCTCACCCAGCGCCAAGTACATTGTCTCAGTGGGCTACCAGCATGACATGATCTTCAATGTCTGGGCCTGGAAGGTGAGTGGGCTGCTGGCCTCAGGACAGGCAGGGCCGGGAGGGGAGCCAAGAAACTGCTGACAGGTGGCCTTCACTTCCGCCTGCTGGCCTCAGTCCCTTTCTAGAGAACTCTGAACAGAAAGGAGCAACTGGGTATCTAGGATGCTGAAGAAGGGGCAGAAGGAGAGGTCAAGTTCACAGCTTGTCTAACCTCCTTCAGTGTGTAAGTTTCTTTTCCCTCAGCTCCTAGAAGCAGAGCCTTGATTTCCCTTGACTTTCTCTCCAGAAAAACATTGTAGTGGCTTCCAACAAGGTGTCCAGTCGGGTGACAGCAGTATATTTCTCTGAGGACTGCAGCTACTTTGTCATTGCAGGCAACCGGCACATCAAATTCTGGTACCTTGATGACAGCAATACCTCAAAGGTGAGGCAGCAAGTAGCCACCAGGGTGGGGTCTGCCCAGATCTGTTCCACCTGCGCCCACTTCTGCATGCTCAAAAGCCCCTTGGAAGTCTCATCTGGGCCAGGTGCTATGTCAATCTGCAAGGGAAGACTTTTCCCTCTCTCCCCAGGGCCTGCTTTTCAGGGGGTAGCCTGCAGGGTGGGTGGGTGGCACCTGTGGTGTGCCTCCACAGGTGAATGCCACTGTGCCCCTGCTGGGCCGCTCCGGGCTGCTGGGGGACCTGCGGAACAACCTGTTCACTGATGTAGCCTGTGGCCGAAGGAAGAAGGCTGACAGCACCTTCTGTATCACATCCTCGGGGCAGCTGTGTGAGTTCAGTGACCAGAGACTGTTGGACAAGGGGGTGGAGCTGAGGGTAAGTGAATGCTTTGTTGGCACCCTCCCGTCTGTCACCTCCAGGCTCCGGGGGTCCTGGGGCTAGCAGCAGGGTCTGCATGCACGCTGGGGGAGGCCCCAGGCGGAGGAAGCTGTTTGGGGACCTCTCTGCTCGCTCGCGCTCTCTGTCTCTGCCTCTTCCTCTGCTTTCCTCTTCTGCTCAGCACAAAGACAGCATCACAGTAAGTGTGCTGGCCCTGTCCGCTGCCTCTGCTGCCTTTCTCTTGGCCGGCCTTTTCTGAGTGTGTCTTTGCCTAAACCTCAGGTGCCTTATAAGGCTTGCTGACTCCTTCCCCCTAATTGCACGGGGCTGTGGGCCCTCTGGCCAGCTGCTGTTAGAGGGAGAGGCATTGAGGGGCTCTGGCCAGGGCAGCTGGCCTGCCTTGCACTTGTCCTTACCTCTTGGCTCATGGCTGTTGAGGTGTCGGGTGAAGAAGTGGGAGACGCCCTTGCTGACTGGGGTTTCTGTGCTCACAGACCACAGTGGCCCACTGCATTCTCGGTGAGCCAGGACTAAATCTTCTGTGGCTGTGCTGACAGCACCGTGCGCCTTTTCAACCCCTCCAACCTGCACTTCCTCAGCACGCTGCCCCGGCCCCATGCCCTGGGGACAGACATTGCCAGCATCACAGAGGCCAGGTGAGCGGTGTGGGTGGGCCCCTGAGTCCTGTCAAAGCCCCACTTTGTGCCAGGCCATCCTTGGCATGCTGCAAGGAGAGGAGGGCACACATAGACCTCTGGGAAGGCCCTTGCAGTCAAGCACAGGTGGTTCTTTCAGCATTTCTTGCTCACTGTGGGCATCCATGGTAATCTGAGTCTGCCATGTGGTAATGCATTGTCCTGTAAAGACCACAGCTAGGACATACAGGCAGTTCCTTAGGGTTTCTGAGAGAGACTGGAAACCTGACGGAGCAGGCCTTTCTCCCTCAGAGTGGTCCTGGGTTGCAGCTGCGGTAGGAGGGGCTTATTGTAGCCTCGGGCCTTGGGTTAGGTGTTTGCAGGAAGTGAAGTTTTGCTCTGGTTTCAGTGCTGTCAGGAAGCGGGGCAGTTCTGCAGTTGGGTAGATTAATTTCTCTTTCAGGGCAGGAGGGGACTAAATCTGCATTTGGTAGGAAATGAGATATGACCATGGTTGTGGCTTGCACAGTGTCCTTCCTTGTCCTCTGACGTGAGTCTAGAAGGGCCTGACATCTGCTTGGCTGCATCACGGCCACACACTGTCCACGCCTGACGTTGGGGGCTATGAAATAGCTTGTGTTCTTTTGGAGAGCCCCATGGCAAGGAATGCCAGGCCAGCCGCTGCGTTCTTTCTCCAGTGACTGCTGGCCAACCTGCTGCTCCTCCCTTGAGTGCCCCATTTCATTAGCGCTCACTCACCAGTTTGCCCTGTCTGCCCTGGACACCCTGCCCCCCTCTTTCCTCAGTCGCCTTTTCGCTGGAGTGGCCAATGCGAAGTATCCGGACACCATCGCCTTGACTTTTGATCCTGCAAACCAGTGGCTGTCTTGTGTGTACAATGACCATAGTATTTATGTCTGGGATGTGAAGGACCCCAAGAAAGTGGGCAAGGTGTATTCAGCTCTGTATCATTCCTCCTGCTTCTGGAGTGTAGAGCTACGTGGGCCAGGTCTGCTGAGACTGACCGTGTTTCCTGGGCTACCATTAGGAGCTGGAGTTCCTCAAGTGTGGAATTTGTTTCCTCCAGCACCCTTGCTCCCCCAGCAGTGCCCCTGGGTCCCTTCATATCTGTTAATTGGCTCTGAGGATGGGAGGGGAATTTAGTGCTGACTCATCTCAGACGTTTTTCAGTATGCCCCTGTGCAGTCTGAGCTTTGCCTCTTTGGACATGTTCCTGAACTTGACCAAACCTTAGTTTCTGCAAGTGTGAAATGACATACCTGATGCATTTGATTTTTACGAAAAGGAGACAATGTAAGTGGGAGATTTAGAATGCGTAGTACTTACTAGGTGCTTGGTTCATGTATATTCCTTTACTTGTTAAAGACAAGAGCTAATCATTATGACTTGCTTGCTCTGGGATAAGCCTGGGGCTAAGTCTTGACCAACCTTTTCTCTACTCTCATCCCGTCCCATCTCTGTGGGCAGCCAAGGTCTGACCCAGGTCCCTCTGGTCCTTGTGCTCCTCCAGGTCTACCCTGAAGTGAAGGACAGTCAACAGGCCTGCCTGCCCCCGAACTCCTTTATCACCTGCTCTTCTGACAGCACCATCCACCTGTGGAATACAGAGAGCTCTGGGGTGCATGGCTCCACCCTGCACCGAAACATCCTCAGCCACGTGAGCCTGGTGCCCCCATACCACAGTCTCAGGATCTGAGTCTCCAGACCAGACTGTCCCAGATGTTTCTGCAAGTGTATGAGTGTGAGTGTGTGTGTGTTTGTGTGTGTGTGTGTAAAAAGGACCCGAAGTCAGAAACCCTTTACAGTTTCTGCAAGAGTGTGTGTGTGTTTGTGTTTGTAAAAAGGACATTAAGTCAGACACCCTCCTGAGATTCAGAAAGTGTTTGTGTGTGTGTGTGTATGTGTGTGTGTGTGTGTGTGTAAAAAGGGCACGAAGTCAGAAGCCCTCTAGAGATTCTGCCATGGTGTGTGTGTGTGTTTGTGTAAAAAGAACAAGAAGTCAGTAGCCCTCTAGAGGTTCTGCAAGGGTCTGAGTGTGAGTGTGTGTGTGTGTTTGTAAAAAGACACGAAGTCAGAAGCCCTCCAGCGATTCTGCAAGAATGTTTGTGTGTTTGTGTAAAAAGGAAACCAATTCAGAAGCCTTCTAGAGTTTCAGCAACGGTGTGTATGTGTGTGTGCCTGTAAAAAGGAGAAGAAGTCAGAAGCTCTCCTAAAATGCTGCAAGGGTATGAGTGTGAGTATATGTGTGTGTGTTTAAAAAGGACACGATACCAGGCGCCCTCTAGAGATTCTTGAAGAGTTTGTGTGGGTGTGAGTGTAAAGGACACAAAGTCAGAAGCCCTCCAGATATTAGGAAAGGGTGTGAGTGTTTGTGTGTGTGTGACTAATTAAGACACGAATTCAGAAGCCCTCCAGAGATTCTGCAAGGGTATAAGTGTGAGTATGTGTGTGTGTATAAAAATGACACGATGTCAGAAGCCCTCTAGAGATTCTGCAAGGTTGTGTGTGTGTGTGTGTGTGTGTGTAAAGGACACGAAGTCAGAAGCACTCAAGAGATTCTGCATATGTGTGAGTGTGTGTGTGTAAAAAGGACACGAAGTCAGAAGCCCTCTAGAGGTTCTGCAAGGTTCTGAGTGTGAGTGTGTGTGTGTTTGTAAAAAGACACGAAGTCAGAAGCCCTCCAGCGATTCTGCATTCTGCATCATTGCATGTAACTGCGTAAGTTGGAAAGGAACTTATGGGCTAGTGTTGGACTTATGGACTTGAGTTGGACTGGCCTGGGATATTTCCTTGAAATAGAAATACTATAATGACTTCTTGATAGAAAACTATTTATTGCACATATATGAGTGGCACTTGATTTGTGTCTCTAGTCAGCCTGGCTTACATCCAGTTCACTGCCATCAAGTTGATTCCAACCCTTAGCAACTCTATAGGACAGGGGAGAGATATCCCTGTGGGTTTCCAATACTGGAACTTTGTATGGGAGCAGAACTGCTGATCTTGTGTTGAGCAACCCAACTGGGTTGGTTCTGACGCATTATGTTTGTAACCACTATACCACTAGGGCTCAGCTGTGCCTTATTCCTCAAAGTGACATCTTTTAACACTGGAAATTGGTCTTCAGCAAGATCTACCAGTGTACTCGGTCATATGACTTATTTTCTTTTTACACTGTTTTGATTGTGATGTGAGGGAAAATCTACAGAGTAAATTGATTTTCCTTACAATTCATGCAATGTTTTATGATATTGATTGCAATACCTACAACGCAATACTACTTTTCCTATTCCCTCACTTTGTTTGCCGTTTCCATTGGTCTTTCGTTCCCATTCCTTCCTGCCTTCTGAGTAACTCCCTGACAAATGCTGGGCTCTGAATTGTACATCGTTGACAGTATAGGTCTCCTATTTGGGGGCTGAAAGTTGAGCCATGGAGGTGAGGTCAGGTGTCAAATGGGAATTCCACTAGTGCCTATCATATCCTAAGGTTAGTCTTCTTATTTTGAGTTCTACATTTTCCCCAGTTGATCCAGGGCCTACTACTGTGAGCACTTTCAGAGCAATCTGCAGTGAGAACCCTATGCTATCTTGGTCTTCTGGACTCAGCGCTGTGGAGCCTGGGCTTCATGTGGTCAGTGAATCCCTTTCATCTTCTTTTGATGCTATCTGTGTAATTCTGTATTTTGAATTTCTCTTCAATTTTTTCAGCTAGTGAAATGCACATGCTTTTCATTTTTGCTGTCCTCATTCCAGGTCTTTGCAACTTTTAATATAATTCTTCATTCCATCTTTTTGAATTCCCCTTTGAAATTTTGTGTTCAGCTTCTTTATTCAGCGTCTTTACTTCATCAATTATTTCTATATTTCTCTCTCTTTTTCGTACTTCATCACTTCTTTCATTGGCTTTAGCTACTCCACATTCAAGGTGACATCCATTTTGTCTTTTCTTTAGTTTCTATCTTTTTAATTATCTTTGAATTTCTTTATTTATGATGTTCTTGATATTATTGCAGAACTCGTATCATCTCAGGTGATTTTTGTACAATGTGTCAACTTTTTTCTTGAAGTATCCTCTAATTTAGATGAGATATACTCAAATTCATACTTTGACTCTTGGGGACTTGTTTTAATTTTATTTGAATTCGAGTTCAATTTGCCATTGATGGCTTGTTCCACAGTTGGTCTCCAGTCTCTTGACTGATGATATTGAACTTCTTTATACCGTAAATACTTGAGTATAAGCCGAGTTTTTTTCAGCACATTTTTTATGCTGAAAAAGCACCCCAGTTTTGGGGGGTAAAATTAGTTGCCTTGGGTTATACTCGAGTATATATAGTAGTTTATTTCAACAGATGTAGTTGATTTAATTCCTGTGTATTTCTATCTAATATACATGATCCATGTCTATGGTTACTGTTTACATCACTGAAAAATAAATGTTCAATCAATAAGCCATCCTTATTGGAAAATTCTATCATGAGATCTCCCATGTGGCTTCCATCCCCATGGCCATATTTTCTAACTAGTGATCCTCCTCCTTAGTTTCCAGTTTTTGCATTCAAGTCATCAGTAATCTTGATTGCATGTTTCATCAATTTCAGACTGAAAAGGTTGGTAAAAATCCTCAATGGCTTTATTGTTAGCATTAGTGGTTGGTGTGTAAATTTGAATAATAACTTTATTAATTATTCATCCTTGTAGGTATAATATATCCTACACCTAACAATGGTGAACATTGGAATCGATGTTGAAACATTCTCTTTTTTAACATGAAAGTCATCCATTCCTTTCAAATTTGTTACTCTGGTATGTAAACCATTTTATTATGACATTCAAAATGTCCAATACCAGTCTATTTCAGTTCAATAACACCTAGAGTGTTTGATCTTTATGTGTTCCATTTTTTCATGGCTTCCAATTTTTCTAGATCCATATTTCATGCATCCCATCTTCTTGTTAGTGGTTATTGCAGTACTGCTGTTTCTTCTCATTTTGAGTCATTGCCACATCAACAAATATAGGTCCTGAAAACTTTATATCACGAAGGTCAACTCTCCTTTGAGGAGACAGCTCTTCCCCAATTATATTTTGAGTGTCTTCCAACTTGAGGGGTTCATCATCCTGCACTATATGAAAAAATATTCCACTGCTATCAATGTGCTCCACAAACACCACTATTTTTTTTCAGATGTAGATTGGCAGGTTATTCTTTCTAGTCTAATTAGCTTGTAAGATTTTCCGAAATTTTTCACCACGGGTAACTATGCTTGTGTTTGAAATACCAGTGGTATATCTCACAGGATCATGGTGACTTTCAAGTTATGATAGTGCAAGAACCTGACATGTCTGACAACTTGGCATGCTTGCCTAATTCCGAATGGCCAGCACATCTCTCTTCTTGCTTTCTCTAGTTTCTGTAGACCACTGTACCTGAGCATGCATGGCTTAGGAGGTTGTGGATTTAATTCTTGCTTCCTGGAGTAACCCTTAACCAATGACCCATAGGAGTTGTTGGACAAATAGCTACACTCCCTCACATTCTGGGCAGAATAACTAGTGGATTTTCTACAGTGTCTCCAGTAAGATTAACCTCCAGTTGCCCACAATTTTAAATTGTTTGATAATGTACTTTTCATTGGCTGCCTTCTTTCCCTTTTCTATTTCCCATTTCCTTATTGATATCTCCCCCCAAAATGGCTTAATTAAAACCTTTGTCTCAGGATCTAATCCTATGGGGAACCCAAACTCAATCACACAAGACATTTGTCAGATCATGGACTTAGTGGTTATATCTATTATATGTGTAGGTCATGGAAGAGGACAATTCATACCATCACTTTGAATAGTCATTCAGCGTGCCAACTGGGTCCCCAGTATAGATCCTGGACATCAAAACTCACTGTTTCCTGTATCATAACACTTCCTTTTAGACTTCTGTCATTCAAAAAACTCAACAAATAGCTTGCTGTCTAACTTCAAATTTTGTAGTGGGCAAATATGGCTATGTTTTCATTGTGTGTTTAGCACTGGACAAATCAGCTTTGACCAGGAAGGTGAAGTCATGTGGGAAAAACAAAAACAAAAACACTAGCAGCTGTGTGTTGTGGAAGAAAACCCTGTGGATGAAGTGTAATTTTTAGGGAACAGAGACCAGCAAGATAAACCAATAAATGTCCACTGTTCTGATGTTAAGGAGAACCCTGGTGAGGCAGTAATTAAGCACTTAAGGGCTAATCAATCAGCAGTTCAAACCCACCATCTTCCCCAAGGAAGTGTTACGATGTGGCAGTCTGACCCCCTTAAGATTTACATTTGTTACCACTACCAACTGATCTGAGAGGGATAGCATTAGGGAATCCTGGATAGCATTCTTAACGAGCTCTAATGGCAGAGTGGACTCTTCATTGAGCTCCTAACCACAAAGTAAGTGGTTCTAACCTATCAGTTGGTCCATGTGAGAAATATGAGTTTGTTTGCTCTGGTAAAGATTTAAGCCTTGGAAAATGAAAGGGTGAAGTTCTATTCTATCTTGTAGGGTCTCTATGAGTCAGCTTCAACACAATGATAATGAGTTTGCTTTGGAATTTTGGGATAGAATAGGAGAAATATGTGCAACAAAGTTTAAACTTATTTTAAAAGTTCAGGGGTATTGCTCAGAGAGAGATTCTTGGAACCCACAAGACTGTTGTCCTTAGGCACCTTCAGATCTGGAACTGAACTCACTCCCTTGGCTCAATCTTCAGCCAAACAATAGGTAGATCTATAAGGTAAAAAGTAACACTAATCAACTATTTGAATCAAAAGGATATAATTTATTCAAAGATAAAGTTCAGAAGGGTCAGGAAAGAAGGGGGGATGGAAACAGGAAATACAAGGAGGAAGTGCGATAAGTGATATTACGTTGAGCAGACTGCAGTCAATATCATGAAGCAAAATATGTGTGAACTGTCAAATGGAAAACGGATGTATTCTGTAAACCTTCACCCAACTCACAATAAAGAGATTTTTTTTCAGCCTTGGAAACCTATGAGGCAATACTATTCTGTCCTATAGGGTACCCATGAGTTGAAATCAACCCAGTGGCAATGGGATATTGATGCTGATGCTTTCTGCCGATTCTAAAAAATAGGGTTATTAGCAATTATTGTGGAAATAGCATGAATGAGACTATATAAATGGGGTTGGTTACAGATAAATTATTTTAAATGTTAAAGGATAAGTGATTCAGGATGGACTTACCCAAAAAGAGAAAATTATTGCAAGATTTTGTTCCAGGGATAAAATAAAAATAGGCTTCCTGTGGGTAAGACTTAAGCCTATAGATATGGAATTTAAGGAACTGGTATTCCATGATGGTCACCTTCCAGACACAATCACTCAAGACAAAAAGTGGGTGTATAAACAAATGAGGTGAAGAAAGCTTATGGAGCCTAGCTATCAAAAGATAAAGAGTCTAGGGTTTTAAAGACTAGAAGGTTCACAAGTGGCCATCTAACTCAGAAGCAATAAAGCGCACATGAAAGAAGCACACCAGCCTGTGTGATCACAAGATGTAGAAGGGATCAGGTATCAGGCATCAAAGAACAAAAAAATCATATCATTGTGAATGAGGGCGGGTACAGTTACGAGATCCAAGTTCTATCTGTAGGCAACTGGACAACCCCTTACAGAAGGGTCGCTGGGAGGAGATGAGCCAGTCAGGATGCAGTGTAGCAACGATGAAACATATAACTTTCCTCTCGTTCCTAAATGCTACCGCGCCCACTATCATGATCCCAATTCTACCTTACAAACCTGGCTAGACCAGAGAATATACACTGGTCCATATAGGAACTGGAAACACAGGGAAACCAGGACAGATGACCCCTTCAGGACCAGTGCTGAGAGTAGCAATAACAGGAGGGTGGAGGAAAGGTGGGGTAGAAAAAGGGATCTGATTACAAGGATCTACATATAACCTCCTCCATGAGGGAGGGACAACAAAAAAGTGGGTGAAGGTAGATGTCGGACAGTGTAAGATAGGACAGAATAATAATTTATAAATTATCAAGGGTCCATGAGGGAGGGGGAGGGGGTAGGAGGGGAAATGAGGAGCTAATACCAAGGGCTCAAGTAGAAAGCAAATGTTTTGAGAATGATGATGGCAACAAATGTACACAGTGGATGTATGTATAGATTGTGATAAGAGTTGTAGGAGCCCCCAATAAAATGATTCTTTTAAAAAACCTCAAAGAGCAAAACACAATATGGTTTATTGTACATCAATGATACTTAAATAAAATTACATAAAAGAGCAGAAAAAGAAATGGAATTTAAGGTAAAGAAAGTATTCCCTTTGAAGACCATATTGAAAATATATATTTAGGCAGGCAATTAGATAAAGACATTTTAAATCTGGGCTTCTATACCTGCCATCTGTCTGTTATGAAAAGTATAATTAGCAACTAGAATCTCTCATACAAAATCAACTCAATATGGTCTTTCTGGTCTGACCTCCGTGGTGTTCTACTCTGCTTTGATGGAGTTCATCATATCATGACTGTATAACAAGATTGAGGAGTTATTTGCATCCTTATGTGGAAGGTAAATCTGTTTGGCCATTCTGTTAGACTAGTTCATTTTCTTTCCTACCATCCCATCTGCCATTTTAATTCAAAACAAGGAGAAAGCATGTATGTGCCTTTTGAGGAAGGAGAAGATTTTGGTGTGGAAGAAATTCTCTTCTAGACTGCAAGGTAAGTATTTACCCCCTCTAGCCCTGTTGGAGGAGGAGAAAAGGAAGAGAGACAAGGCAAAGAGAACAACCTAGTTAGCTTCATGCCTCCTTACTTTACCTGGGGATTGAGGGGAATATCAGTGACTATGGACCTGTTGTGCTCCCCATTTGGAAGCATGAAGAATAGAGGCTGCCAGGCAGAGCAGCCCTCTGGGAAGTCACTGAAGACAAACATATAGAGAGTGCCATCAAGTCTACTGTGATCCATGGAGACCTTATATGAAATGGAATGGAGTGCTGTCTGATCTTGCACCATTGTCACACATTCCTGAATGTTGAAGTCCATTGTTGCAGCGATTAGGTCAATATGCCTCAACAAGGATCTTCCCTGTCCCTCTATTTCATCAAATATGATGTCTTCCTCTAGGAATTGTCCACTGATACTGTGTCCAAAACACATTAGTCAGTCAGTGTTCTCTTGTGATCCATAAGGTTTTCTTTCAGTAATTTTTGGAAGTGGACTGGCAGGCCCCTCTTCCTTGTCTGTCTTAGTCTAGAAGCTTCACTGAAACCTGTCCACCATGGGCAATCCTGCTGGTAGTTGAAATTCTTGGAACAAAGCTTCCAGCATCATAACAATACACAAACCATTATAGTACAACCAACTGACAGATGAGTGGAGGATATCTATCTATCTATCTATCTATCTATCTATCTATCTATCTATCTATCTATCTATCTATCTAACTATCTATCTATCTATCTATCTACCTATCTACCTATCTACCTATCTAACTATCTACCTATCTATATATATATATATATATCTATATATATATATATATATATAGATATATATATATATATATATAGAGAGAGAGAGAGAGAGAGAGAGAAAGAGAGAGAGAGAGAGTAAAACTGGCAATGCAGTCTGATTAGGCAGTATTCTGATGATCTGCTGCTAACAGAAAGTATCCCCACAAATAACATCTTAAAGTAATGATAATATCAATTTTGCTCACAAATCTGCAATCTGGGAAGAGCTCAGTGAGGACACTAGTTTTGGCTTCATCAAGCATTAGCTGGGGTAGCTCAAAGGACAGAGGCTGCAGCTCTCTTAAGACTCACTCCCTCACACGACTGATACTTCTTTTGGTTGGAGCTCAAGAAGAACCCTATATGTGACATTTTCATTTGGCTTGGTCTTCCTTGCAATATCCTGACAGGGTCCCAATGGTGAACAACCCAATACGACCAGGTGGAAGTCACAGAGCACCACTTCTGCCATAGTCAAAGGCCTGCCAAGATGCAAGGAAGAGGGAAAGCAGGCCCTGTTTCTGGAAAAATGAACACAAACTCATCTTGTAACAAGAGAATGTGCGATGTGCAACATTAGGACAGTCATCTTTGAAGGACACAACCTGCCACGAGCCAAGATACAGAGACAGATTTCTACGAAAGCGAAAGGGCAGGACTTAGACTTAAAGATAAAGCCACAGACTTCATAGGACAAGAGCAATAGGGAGACAAGCAAAGGAAAGCTCTAGGACGCAAGCCTAACATGGCTAAAGATAGGGACAATGTCAGGACTGGACTGGAAGCAAGCAGACACCTGTGCAAGGTAGAACCCGTGAAGTTGTGAGTGCCTTCAAGGCTAAGTCAAAGTACCTTGGGGCGTGAGAAGGGAAGGAGTAGGAGAAGGAATTAATGGGTAGGTTTATGGAATTTGTAAGTCTGGGGCCAGAGCATCAGGAATAGCTTGGTTCTGGCACTCAGTTGATACCATCAGAGTTTGAACCTTTTCCTTTCAGTGCTGTTTCTTTTTGAGTTTCACGCAGGCTTCCTGATGACAGCTGTAGTTTTATCTAGAAGCTCAGGAATTCTATTAGAGAGAGGCTCTTTTCCTTTCTAATCATTGGTGGTACTATCAGGTAAGCATTGGATTGCTAACTGCAAGGTTGGCAGTGCTACCCTACCAGCTACCTCATAGGGAAAAAGATGGAACTTTCTGCTCACATAAATATTTACAGTCTGAGAAACCCCATAGGGGCCTTCTATGATTCAAAATGAACTCATTGGCAATGGGGTAATTGTTTCTGGGCATTTTTTAGGGTTAGATATCATTAACCTAGCATGAGTCACATACTGAGTCTGACCCAGTCCCTTTGGACAGAGGAAAGTCATGCCCTGACTAGCCAGGCCTGGAGCTGGCAGATTGGGTCAATGCCAGCAGAAGCATGGAGATGGAGCATGGTGGAAGAGTGATCCCAAAGATACAAGCCATGTGCTGTGAGTGGAAGAAGGGCAAATGAATGCTGCATTAATTAACTAGTCATTGACAAAATGAGGTTGCATAACAAATGGCTCCAAAACCCAGCAGTTCAACAAACAGCCCAACCCCTTCCCTCCCACACACACAGTTCTTAAAATTCAGGATCAGGGAGATTAACTGGAACTTTGAACTTGGCACTTCAGGGCTTGGAAGAGGTGACAGTGCATGTAAAGGCCTTGGGGCAGGAGAGATCTTGGTGTGACTGAAAGCCCAGAAGAAGACTAATTTGGGGGAGGTGAGATAATAGGAATGGAGGTTTCAGTGAGCATTTCCTTGAGAGCCTTCAAGCAAAAGCGATTTTTCTATATTCATGTTTTAGAAGTAGATCTCCACCCATTGGGTAAAGCTTTGGGTATTGGATTGGTGTCGGTATGCAGGGAAAAAATAAATGGGCTTGTTATGGATTAGGAGCCTGTGGTAGTCACCTAATCTTGTGTCAAGTTAAGGATTAGGAGTGTAGGCGTGGAGTCTAGGCTGCCAATCTGGAGATAGTCAGTGAGATTTTTATGTGGGCATAGCCTTCTCCTGAGAACTCTGAGAAATCTGGTACTTCCTCTTTGGAGGTGGAAGACACCTCTCTCTCTCTCTCTCTCTCTCTCTCTCTCTCTCTCTCTGCTACTCCTTGGGAGATATTGCAGAAGGCAAGCCAAATGGATGCGACCAGACCTCTGAAGCCAAAGAAGCCTCAGAGAGATCGCTGCCAGCACTGAGATGCTTACAATGCCACTGGATCCACAAGACTTTCCACCCATTGGCCTGTGATTATCCTGCATTCAGCATCACTGCACATGTTTTATGGGTCTGAAAAGGAATTTATAGATTGTTATCAGACATATGGGCTAATATCAGACTTATGGATTTGATCTGCACTGGGCTGGGATGTTTGCTTAATGTACAATTACTGTTTGATATAAAACTCTCTCTCTGGATTTATAAGGTAGAATTAGACCAGAACATGTACTCTGGTACAGACACGAGCTGGAAACACAGGGAATCCACGACAGATGATCCCTTCAGGACCAGTGGTGAGAGTGGCAATACCAGGAGGGTGGAGGGAAGGTGGGGTAGAAAGAGTGAACCGATTACAAGGATCTACATAAAACCTCTGCCCTGGGGGATGGACAACAGAAAAGTGGTGGAAGTGAGATGTTTGACGTGTAAGATATGACAAAATAATTTATATATTATCAAGGATTTATGAGGGAGGGGGAGGAGGAGGGAAGTGGGGAAATGAGGAGCTGATACCAAGGGATCAAGTAGAAAGCAAATGTTTTGAGAAGGATGAGGGCAACACATGTACAAATGTACTTGACATACAATGGGTGGATGGATGGATGGATGGATGGATGGATGGATGGATGGATGGATGGATGGATGGATGGATGGAATGACTGTGATAAGAGTTGTATGAGCCCCCAATAAAATTATCAAGGGTTCATTAGGAGGGGGGAGTGGGGAGGGAGGAGAAAAATGAGGAGCAGGTGCCAGGGGCTTATGTGGAGAGCAAATGTTTTGACAATGATGAGGGCAATGAATGTATAAATGTGCTTTATAATGGATGGATGGATGGATTGTGATAAGAGTTGTATGAATCCCTAATATAATGATTAAATAATAGGGAAATGATTTTTAAAAACCACCAACTCTCTCTCATACACATGAGTCTCCCTCAATTTTCCTCTAGCATACCCAGACTAATACACAGTTCGCCCCTGTCCTATAGGGCCGCTATGAGTTGGAATGGACTTGAGGGCAGTGGGTTTGTTAGGGCTTTGGAGTTCAGCAGGCCTTTGTTGGTGTGTTTGAGTCTATTTTTGTAGCTGTTGTGTGCAGGTCAGTGGCTCATCTTCCAGCACTCTATAGGACCATATTTTGTTGTGACCCATAAGGCTTTCATTTGTTAATATTTGGAAGTAGATCACCAGGTCTTTCTTCCTAGTCTGCCTTAGGCTAGAGCAGTGGTTCTCAATCTGTGGGTTGTGACCCCTTTTGGGGTCCAGCGACCTTTTAACACGAGTCACCCGATTCATGGCAGTAGCAAAATTACAGTTATGAAGTAGCAAGGAAAATGATTTTATGGTTGGGGGTCACCACAACATGAGGAATTGTATTAAAGGAAGGTTGAGCACCACAGGGCTCGAGGTTTCACTGAAGCCTGACCATCATTGCTGACCCTTCTGGGGTTTGTCCTACCGGTGGCACGGCTTTCAATTTCACAGCAACACTCTAGCTACCACTGCACCACGAACTGATAGACAGGTGGTAGACTGTTCTTAAAAGCCACCTGATTTATGATGCTTTGTTTAGACAGCCCTGGAAAATGGATACAGAATCTAGTTTCATAGTCAATGCAAGACACACCTTGGGGCAGTAGGGATGGCATGAAGTGAACAGATTCAAAGTATATTTTAGGGAGAGGAAGGATGACAGTTAATGGCTGGGGGGGGTGTGCAAGAAGGAAGGAAGCAGAGACACCATTGATATTAAGTGCCTGAGTTAAGACAGGAATGTCAAGGGAAGCTGGTGGGTCATGATGGGAGAATTTCACACTCCCCGGGGACAGGGGGAGCATTGATTAGTTCATATGTCTGCGCATCTTCTCAGACAATAGAGGCTTTGTCGTCCTCAAATGAAGCATGCAGTTGGAGCTCAGAGAGGGCATGCAGTGCAAATGAAGACTGGGTTGGTTGACATGGGTTGGTTGAGATGGGTGGACCAGGGCCACTAGTCAATTCTGAGGAGCTTCAGCAAACCTGCCCAGTGTCTCTTGTAGAGTGGGCATGTCTCATTGCCACAGAGGTTCTTTTAATGTTTCACCTCCCACTGCAGCAGCAAGGGGCTCTATCAGCTCATCCTGGAAAGGAAACATACTACCTGCCATCAGGTTCATTTCTTCAAAAAGGATGGAGGAATACAAATGAAAGACTACAGTTTGAAGGGGTCTTAGGCAGACTACCAGGCTCATTAAAGCTTCATTTATTAAAACTTCATTATTCAGAGACATTCGCCCAGTAGGATGTATGCTGGGGTGGGGGTGGGCATGAGGAGGAAGGCTTGGAGCAGGGTAGGGGAACAACCCCACACCCCCCAAAAATACCTTCCCACGAAGCAATTCCAGTGGGCACAGATTAGATAGAAGTTTCATCCTCTGGTCACTTGATGTTTGTCCCTCTCTTTTATCTGAATGCTCTTTCCACATTGCTCAGATGAAGCATCAAATTTATATTAAAATGCAAGTTAGGAAGCATCATCCCCAACAAACCCTGTTCATCAAAATGGTAGTGCTCTCTCCGGGTACCCTGAGTTCAGTTTGTCAACAAGCTGAAGCAGTTGAGCTGGGGCTCTGTGAGGCCCAGGAGCATGAGTTCATTAATATCCGACCCATAATGCCTTGCTGGGTTTATGCCAACAAAGCCCTGTCACTCCTTACCTTAGGATTTACTCACTCCTTGAAACAGGCATTTATTTACACACAGTTTGACCTCATGATGGAGTTCAGCAGATGTGGATCTTACTTATTTGCATTGTTCTGCGACAGTTGCAAAATTTGTTAGTGGCTCAGGGATCAATCCTCTGTGGACTGCCCCGAAGCTAGATGAAGCAAGCGGGTTCTCGCTGATTCATCCTCCCTCCTTAGCAATGCTTGCTAGTCAGGATAACATAGTGCCCATTAAAGAAACCGCCTGTATCAGTTTAAATTTGTGACCTGGGCGGGAGGGAGGGTCATGATCACAAGTGACAGAAACTGACGCTTGACTAACGTAGGGAAAAAGGCCTAATGGTGGATAAATGGTGGGAATACAAGAAAATGTGGCAAATGCCTGGGCAATCTCAGGGCTGTGAAGCAGGTACTGGCGAAACACTCCTCCTGAGGCCAAAGCGTGTTCTCTGTAGTACATTAAATCACATTCACACACACCCATTCATGTTCACATGGAACCTGAGGCTATGGCCTTACTTGGAGAGGAGGTCTTGGCAGATGTGCTTAGTTAAGGATTTCAAGAGCTCCATCTTTCTGGGTTTAGATTTCAGATGGATGCTACATGCACTGATTGGTGTGTTCTTATAAGAAGAGGAGTGGGCACACAGAAACCCCGTGTGAAGACACTGGCAGAGATTGGATCAGTGTATCTATAAGCCAAGAAATATCAAGGATTAGCAGCAGTGACCAGAAGCAGAGAGAGGCTACTTTGATTCTCCTTCAGAGCTCTCAGAAGGAATGAATATTGCCCACACCTTAATTTTAACCCTTTGCCCTTCAGAAAAGTGAGAGAACAAATGCCTGCTGTTTAAGTCACTCGATTGGTAGCCATTTGTTACAGCTACCCAAAAGAACCATAAGGATTGATCTGTAGCCCCCTCAAAATATGTGAGAAATTTGAACCTTGGTGGACATGATCCTGTTTGAAAAGAAGGGAGTTCTTTTGTAATATAAATGAGGCCGTATGGCCACTGGAGATCCCCTCATTGAGGGGTTTAGAAGAGGAGATGGGTCAGTCAGGGTGTGAGGTAGTACCGATGAAGAACATAGCTTTCCCCCAGATCCTGGATGCTTCCTCCCCCCAACTACCATGATCCAAATTCTACCTTGCAGGGCTGGATAGGGCAGAGGTTGTACACTGGCGCATATGGGGGCTGGAGGCACAGGGAATCCAGGGTGGATGATACCTTCAGGACCAAAGGTGTGAGGGGCGATGCTGGGAGAGTGGAGGGTGAGTGGGTTGGAAAGGGGGAACTGATTACGAGGATCCACATGTGACCTCCTCCCTGGGAGATGGACAGCAGAGAAGGGGGGGAAGGGAGACTCGGGATAGGGCAAGATATGACAAAATAACAATGTAGAAATTACCAAGGGTACATGAGGGAGGGGGTAGCGGGGAGAGAGAGCAAAAAAAAGAGGACCTGATGCAAAGGGCTTAAGTGGAGAGCAAATGCTTTGAGAAAGATTGGGGCAGGGAATGTGCGGATGTGCTTTATACAATTGATTTATGTATATGTATGGATTGTGATAAGAGTTGTATGAGCCCCAAATAAAATGTAAAAAAAAGAAAATGATTAGGGGAAAAGAATGTACAGATGTGCTTTATACAATTGATGTATGTATATGTAGGGATTGTGATAAGAGTTGTATGAGTCCCTAATAAAATGTTAAAAAAATGAGGCCATATGAGAATAGGCTTGAGCCTAAACTTAAACACTTCTGAGTTAAAGGCCAGGATAGACCCAGTAACACACAGTATGGGAGAAAGATAGCGAGGAATGCCAAGGAACTTTCTGGTATCCACAAAGAAGGGCCCTGACCTAGAGTCGCACCCCAAATTTGAGCCTGTAAGCTCCAAAGCAGGGGGGAAAGTGTTTTAAGGCTACTGACTTGTTGGATAATTTTTGGTTAAGGAGATTAAGACAAGAACTTAAGACATCCTCCAATCCTTCCTCTGGCTTCGTTCCATTTTTCTCACATTCAAGAGTCCTCCCAGAGGATTCACTTAGGTGGTTGTTGTTGTTGTTGTTCAGTGTCATACGGAGGGTTTGGATTCATTGTGACCATACATACAGCATAATTATACACTGCCCAGTCCTGTACCATTCTCAAAGTTGTTCTTAAGTTTGATCCCATTGTTGCAGCCACTGTGTCAATCCCACTTGTTGAGGGCCTTCCTCTTTTTCAGTGCCCCTCTACTTTCCAGAACATGATGTCCTGCTCCAGGGACTGATCTCTCCGGACAACATGTCAAAGTTAAGGCGAACTCTCATCATCCTTGCCCTGAGGAACATTCTGGCTGTACTTCATCCAAGTTAGATGGGTTTGTTCTTTTGGCAGTCCATGGTACATTCATTACTCTTTTACATCACTACTAATCAAATATATCTATTCTTCTTTGGTCTTCCTTATTCAGTGTTCAACTTTCACATGAATATGAGACAGTTGAAAATACCATGGCCTGGGTCAACCCGCCCCAGTCCTCAAAGTAATCTCTTGCTTTTCAACACTTTAAAGAGGTCTCATGTAGCAGATTTGACTAGTGAAATGTGTCATTTGTTCTCTTCTCTGCTGCTTCCATGAGAATTGATTGTGGATTCAAGCAAGACAAAATCCTTGACAATTTTGATCTTTCCTCCATTTATCATGATGTTATCAATAGGTCCAGTTGTGAGGGTCTGGGCTTTCTTTACATTGAGTTGTAATCCAAACTGAAGGCTTTAATCCTTCATCTTCTTCAGTAAGTGAATCAAGTCCTTTTCATTTTCAGCAAAATTGTGTCATCTGTATAATGCAGGTTGTTAATAAGCCTTCCTCCAACCTGATGCTCCATCAGGCACTGCCCCTTAATGAGTTTAGGTCATGAAGGATAGTCCTCCATAGGCACATTGATTATTACACTACCCCCCTCACATAATAAATTCAGAGAGAGAAAATTTCCCCAAAGCAATGGAAAGCTTACTAGAGAAGTGGAGGGTGCTCAAAGCCAAAGGTGACACAAACTGGAAATCAATACTAGTTTTCAATACCGGCAGTTATCTAATAGCTCACTGCACTATCTAAGGAAAGGTAAGGAGAACTGGGGCAATTCCATTAAAAAAAGACAATGCAGGGTATATAAGTCCATCATTCCTCTGGAGAAGAAAAACACATAGTTGGGTTGTAGAGCTTTGTTTGCTAATCAACCGAATGTAGTTGTAAGGCAGGGGTGTGTGTGTTTGTGCGCGCGCGTGTGTGTGTGTGTGTGTGTGTGTGTGTGTGTGTGTGTGTTGAAGGGAAGGGCTTGCCATTCTATTTCATAGCCAGGAGAAAGATGAGCCTCTTCCCATATCTTTTGCTCTGTGGCAAGTTACTGATTTACAAGGAACATTTATTTGACAAGGACATTGCCGAGAAAAAAACGGGAAGCTTGTGTTCATATCTGCTGAGAGGTGGAGTCCAAGAGATGGGCTTTATGACAGACACCCTGATCGTGCAACCAAACTATGAAATGGCCTCATACATTCAACACACATTTGCTGCACCTCCCCAGTGTGCTGCCCAGATATTACCAGGCAGAGTGTTTTATGGGCAGCATTTTAGAGTTAGGCAGGCAGAGGGAGTGTCTTTGTGGGTGTTGCCTTTCCCAGTCCTTGGATTGTTCTGGGACAGGCATGTCTTTTTCCTCTAAAGTAACTGATCGCGTGTAAAGAAGGAGTCTCCTCAGCAAGACGGGTTAAACCAAACCAAACCTATGACAATCATCTCAATTGGAACACATAGCGACCCTATACAAATACCCGTAGGGTTTCCAAGTTTGTAACTCTTTTGGGGGTCAACTACCATAGCCTTCTCTTGCAGAACCACTACAGAGTTGACCGTTGTGTTAGCAGCTGAATGCTTAATCCCTGTGCCCATTTTGTTTGCTGAGCCGCCCTCAAAACACTGAACAGTTTTTCTGGGTACCAAGTATGTCCACTTCTATATCTGGCATAGGGTGTTTTAGCCAAGTTGATAGGAGGTGCAAATCAGTTACTAGGGGTTTGGCAGAGTCAGTATGGAAACTGGGAGGGTGTGTGAAATTTGAACCAGAGTAGAACAATTCCAAGACACTTCCTAGGGATTCCTGGCATATAATATGCAAATGATAGTCAAGATATATAACTGTGTCTCTGTTCTTGGTTCTGTCAGTACGTGGTGTGGCCACAAAGGAGAAACCTGGTCTCCTGCTATTTTGACAGGAGATAAGTCACATGCTAATGAACATGCTAATGAACCCTGGTGGTGTAGTAGTTAAGCACCATGGTGCCCGGCTATCAAAGGATATAGCATCTGGGGTCTTAAAGGCTGGAAGATAAACAGGGGGCCATCTAGCTAAGAAACAACAAAGCCCACATGGAAAAAGCACACCAGCCTACCCCGACATGATCGCTGAAGACAAAGCGGGTTAATAAGCACATGCGAGCATGTTTTCTTGATGTGCACTCACCCTTTACTGCAACTCTCTTATACATACGTGTTTCTGTGGATTTGTTTCTCGAATGCACCCAGACTAACATAAGCAGCGTGGAACGCACTTAAGAATCCTAGACAAGGGCAGGGCAGGATATTCGGAGGGATTGGATTCAGAATTAGAGAGGAAGGAGCCCTGGTGGCAAAACGGGCTGCTAGCTCCCTGTCCCAAGGGGGACAATGAGACTGCTGGCTCCCATGAAGATTTACAGTCTTGACAACTCCATATAGGGTCACTGTGGTTGGAATCCACTGGACGGCAGTGACCTTTTGGGATTGAAGGTGGAAGCCACCAATGACTTCCTGCCATTGAGCCAAGGAGCCTCCGGAGAGTGTGTGAACTTCTGGAATGCAGTGAACAACCTCTGCACATCTGCTTTTCGTGCTGCCCAAGTCATGCCCTTGGCCTTTGCTTAAACATATTCATCCAGAAGTGAACCATCACAGCTGCTCCCTTGGGAAGCTGGGGCCTGAGCTCTCTGGTTCCACTCTGTCAGCATTTCTGGTTCGGGTACCTCCCCTCTGCCCCGGCACAGGCAATGTGCTTTTGGAAGCAGTGCTCCCTGGGTAGTGGGTGTGATTTGCCTCCTCTGGCCTAACATGATGAATGCTGAGAGGGGGTGGATACTAGGGGGTTAAACTCCCTGAACTTTACCTAGCTCAGGGGAAAACTTATTATTTAAAGTAAGTTTTAGACAGAATCTTTAGAAAGATAAATTGTTAACTTTATGTACACAATTACTCCCCAACACATAGGCTCAACCTCATAGGCTGTGGATGACCTTGAGCAGGTGCTCAGTCACAATGGGTTTCTATCAGGATTGAGAGTTCAGCTCTCTCAACTCTCCAACTGGTTATTAGCACCATAGTCTCGTTTCTATTTATGTATTTACTTTGTTTTTAGGGGGAAAAGACTCCCAATTCAACTATATTTTATTAGGAACTCCTTTGCTAAGTTTTCCACAAGAAAAAGGCACAAACTGCTGTTCTGGATGAAGGAGAGTATCCGCATGAGGCCACAATGGTGTCGGAAGGACCCACAGCCACAGTGACTTAAATAAAATGACACCCATTCTGTCCTGCTGACTCTGACTCATAGTGACCTTTTACAGGAAGCAATAACCTCATCTTTCTCCTGTGGAATGACTAGTGGCTTTGAACCAGCGACCTTGCGCTTAATAGTCCAACACTATCCAGCATTACCAGCTGGGCTCCGGAAAACTTAAATAAGACATAGAAAACAAACAACTTTGTCACAAAATTGTGACTGAAGACAGATCAATTCATGGAGTTTCAGGAGGGCCTGTGAGAGCATGAGCGGGACCTTCATTGGGATTTGCACACTACCGTATATCGTTGAGTCTGGCCCTGGGAGTGGACGCAAGCACACTGCCTGAGGGACAAGCTTTCCACTGCCAGTCAGCAGTAGGAAAGAACTCAATGGCGGCTGAATCTGTGGCCCCTCAAAATGGATGTAGGGTCTCCACATAGACTCTCACTGTGAGCCACAGACTATTGCTCAAAATTTAAGCTCAAATACGACTTAAACGCCAAACATTCTGTTTCCTTAAAATAGGGTACTGCCAGGATCAGCTAGAAGTCTGCATGACCTATCAGATCTCAACGCCGATCTCAAATCACTTCACATGATCCATTCTACCAGTCATGTCAAGGACAACTAGAGGTCTGCATGAGCGAGCCCAAATCGCCTCCTCACTTACCCATTCCAGAGGCTGTGCCTGTATAACCTATCGACTAACACATTCCCATATGCCATGGTTATGAAACCAACCATCATGCTGGAATAAGGACCAATCACGATGCAAGGGTCAGGGTCAATGGGAAAGCAAAATAGGGGCTGAGGGGACCCAAGAGGGGTCGCTTCACTCAATCCCTAAACCTGATCTAATGTCACTAGACTGGGGTCTTCCTCACATCTCAAGGGCACCCGATTCATGATTGAAGTGAGTTGTGCTTATTCAACCTTTGTTCTGCTTGCTGTCCTGCTGTGCTGCATCCTCTTCTTGCTTTTTTTGTGCATGGCTCCCTCTGTTGTGGTGACAAATGGCTTGAGAGGGATTTGACATAGGGAGAAAGCCCACCCACATCAACTGTCACCAGAAGCAGACACTAAGTCCATTTCTCTCACCTCACAGAACTATGCACACCAGACACTGGTAGGGCTGCCTGGGAGGGGAACCCTTAGTGCAGTGGTTCTCAACCTGTGGGTTGCGACCCCTTTGGGAGTCATATGACCCTTTCACAGGGCTCACCCAATTCATAACTGTAGCAAAATTACAGTGATGAAGTAGCAAGAAAATCATTTAATGGTTGGGGGAGGGGGGCATCACCACAACAAGAGGACCTGTATTAGGAAGGTTGAGAACCACTGCCCGAGTGTGTTTAGGACTTTGCTTCCCTCAAGGTCATCAGACATTCCTGAAGGCAGAGCCACTGCAGGAAGCCCTTCTGGGAAATGCCCTGAAGACAGGTCTCAACCAACTCCACCCTCACCCTCCGAGATCCTAATCATAGGACGCATGGAAATGCTCCCTGCCACTTCGAAGACTGTAAGTCCATGGGAGCAGAAAGCCTCCTCTTTCTCCCTTGGAGTGGTGGCTGGTGAGTTCAAATTGCTCACTTTCTGGCTAACATAACCCACAGACCAGCTCCCCCTGAGCTCAGTTTGGTTTGCCGCACAGCACACATTGTTTGGAACCTTCTGAAAAAGCTATGCACATGTGCAGGTTGGGGGGATTTCGCACAAGATGCAGTTTTCCACCCTCTCTTGGAAAAAATAATTTTTGCAAAAGGCTGTATTCTCTTCTGCATCTGAGTAGCAGCTACTCTCCTGAAGTCATAGCACATACATTCATGCTACAGTCCTCCCAACTCCCTAATGTCTTACGCCGAGTCTGCTCCATGCTTTTCTGTGTCCTACATGGCAGCTGTAGGCACCCAAGGCATGGGCTCTGCAGCCTGGGTCCAAATCTCTCCTTCCCACTTCCTCACTGTGTGGTCCTAGGCTCATGACTTTATCATCCTGTGCCACTGTTTTTTCATCTGTAAAATGAGGCCAGAATAGAGTCCACACATAGGCTTGTTAAGTGGAATAATTGAATTATTATACACAAAAAGCTTAGAACGGTGCTTGGCATCTTGCAAATAATATTAGGTGGTTTAGCATAGGGACTTGGTCATCCATTACATATGCTCAGGTTCAAACTTCCGGCCAGGAAGGGGTGGTACACCTAGGTGGGCATTACACCTGGATTGGCCCATCTGGGCCAGGTGAATTCAATCCAGCCATTGGGGTTGACCATGACCGTCAACCATGCCTCCCTATGGAGGAATTGAAAAGGCAGGATCTTGACCGCTCCGATGACTCCCTTCACCTACTTTTCTGTTGTCCATCCCCCAGGGAGGAGGTCACATGTAGATACTTGTAATCAGTACCCTCTTTCCAATCCACCCTCCCAAAACCCTCTCAGTATCACCACTCACAAATTATCAATGTTTCTTGAGGGATGGGGGAGCGGGGAGGGAGGGGAAAAATGAGGGCTTGATGCCAGGGGCTTAAGTGGAGAGCAAATGTTTAGAGAATAATGAGGGCAATGAATGTACAAATGTGCTTTACACAATTGATGTATATATGGATTGTGATAAGAGTTGTATGAGCCCCTAATAAAACGATTTTTTTTAAAAGAATAAAAGGCAGGATCCCGGAGCCCACTGAGTGACTTTCTCTCCAGCAGCTTCTAGGTAGGCTGTGCCCCGTTAGGGGCCCTGAGGTGCCTGTGTAATCCTGAAATTTCTTCTCTCAAAAAACTCACTTGGATCACAATCCAGGCTTCGAAGTGAATTCTTTCTCACGCGAAGCCAAGGCCTGAGGTATATCTCTCCCAGGAGAGATCTAACAATAGCATCTCTTATTATAGCATTAGGAGCCCAGGTGGTGTAGTGGACTGTGCATTAAGCTGCTAATCGCAAGGTCGGGGGTTTTAACTGACTAGCCCATCCGTGGGAGAAATATGAGGTTGTCTATTTCTGTAAGGCAGTGGTTCTCAACCTTCATAATGCCCCCACCCTTTAATACAGTTCATGTGTGGTCACCTGCAACCATAAAATTATTTTCATTGCTACTTCATAGCTGTAATTTTGCTATTGTTATGAATTGGTTGACCCCTGTGAAAGGGTTATTTGATCCCCAGAGGGGTCGCGACCCACAGGTTGAGAACTGCTACTGTAAGGATTTAAAGTCTCATAACCCCAAAGGGGCAGTTCTTTGTCCTATTGGGCCGGTATGAGTGGGAGTCAATAAAATGGTAGTTAGGTTTTTTTCTGCATCAGTATCAGATTCTGGTGGCAATCTCAGTCATCCTGCATTGTGGTCTGGTTTGAACTCTGGTAGATCTGTGGGAAATGACTGCCCTGGTTTGAGGTGAGGGCCACGGTGCTTCAGTGGTAGATCTCTCATCGTCTTTCACCGGGAAAACCCGGGTTCGATTTGCAGTCAATGTGCCCCAGACTGTCAGTGAAGGTTTGTGTGTTGCTATGACACTGAGCAGGCTTCAGTGATGTTTCCAGACTGAAATAGAATAAGGACGAAAGACCTGATCATCTCCATCCACACATCGACCTAAGGCCCGCCACGGTTGGCTTCCCCTCCCAGCCCTGGTGATAGCACAGACTGGCATAGTTTGCTCTGCTTCCCATGAGGTGCCTATGAGAGGCTGACTCGACAACCACGGTCAAGATCAACAGCTTGAACTCCTTTCTGGGTCTACAGAAACAAGAACAACCTTCTGAGATGAGTTTGCATTGCTATTTGGGACTGGGAGAATGCCTTTGTGACAAGGATTGTGCTCTGGATCCCAAAGGCGACTTTTAAACACAGCCACATAGCAACTCCGGAAATTGCCATAGTAGAAGCCAGGTTTAAAAAAAAAAAAAAAAAAAAAAAAAGCTCTACTGACTTGCTCAAAGGAGGCCAGAGGTGAATGGGGGTGGGGTGGGAGACTCCTCTAAAAATGAACAAATTTGTTTCCTTACATATTTGTCATGTCTTTTGGTCCTGAAATAAAGGGGGGGGGAAGCAGACGAGAGGAGGAAACGGCGACTGACAGTCATCTTGTTGGTATTCCCACAGCATCCTCTCCTTAGGCACTTGCTGCCATCTCATCCAACTCCAATCAGTATATTTTCACCCAGCAATGATGCAGAAATGTCTGTGTACTCCAGTTTTATTGTAGTCGGGCAGCGTTTACGGGTTTGACTTTCAACTCAGCATGGCAGGGCGTCTAGAAGCAATTATAACCAGCACCTGCTCTGTCTGTGCGGTGGGCAGGCAGTGACGGATTCCCAGCTTCCGGAACACTAGTGCCCCCTCCCAGCTCAGGATAATGACGGTGACACACGGCCTCCTTGTTGTCTGGGGGAGCCCTAGGAGCTCTCCTCTGAAACCTCATATTATTGGCATTTCTTTGAGTGAACACATCAAATTAGTGACTGTAAAGGAAGGCGTAGGAGATGATTATTGGTGACAAGACAAGCCTCAACCACCTCCAGAGAGCATGTCTCCTAAGTGCAAAGTATGGAGAGGGAGGAAACAATTGACCACAAATGGAATAGGCTCTGAGTCTTGCCACACAATGTATGTGTGTGGTCACTGAGGCACCAACATTATGGCTGGAGGACGGATATGGTTTGTGCAGCCGTGATTGCCATCCAGAACGTGCCGTGCTATTGTGAAAAATGATTTTTTATTCTGAGAAAATCTCTGCTTCCACTTGCTTTAATGCTTCGCCAGAGAGCCGGGGACTCTGGGAGGGGTGGGGACGCACAGGGCTGGGCTGACCTCAGGAACTCTTGTGTAAAGGGCTTTTTCTCACTTGGAAGCAGGCTGGGTTCACAGCTGTTCTTTCTGGTAAAGCTTGTTTCTGAACCTTGCCACGTCTGAGTCCGAAGAGGGAAATGAAGGTGACAAATGCTGCGAGGAGCCCTGGGCACATGTTGGCTATGGTCCTGCTTAAGTCTGTTTCATTCGAATCCCAGTTTTACCTTTCCTCCTTTCTGGGTTCCGAAGCATCAGATGGGTGTCAAATGCTTCCTCGGACAACTAAAGCTGAACAAGGTGGAGGCAGATGAAGAGCAACGGGAGGTTGGTGTTTGGGAGACTGAATACTTGGGCTTCCTAGGCCAGTCCAGCTGGTGGTTAGAGCCCTGTTTCAGATTCCACTGAAATCTCCTAGCGTCCAAGGACCAAGTGGCTCCTAAGTCCAGAATTTCTGTTACATGTCTTACCAAGGAGAAGCTGGGCCAAAATGCCTTGAAGAATAAAGCAGGAGCTTGGCTTGTGAATCCACTCTCTGATTCTGAAATTTCAAAGGCTCCGTGCACAGACATTTCAACACTGAAAGCACAGCAGGGAAAATCAAAGACTTGGGCTTCCTCCTTGCCCCTCTTTTAGGGCTTTTATGGTTTTCCAAGGCGCCTCCCAGAGCCGAGTGTTGTATAGGTCATGTTTAAAAATGTCGTAGTTCTGAGGGACTTGCTGTTCTGCTTTCTTTTGCAAGGAGACCCGGTTTCTTATCTTGTGGCCAAACACAGAGCACAGATGTCTGTGGCCCCCCTCCCTTTCCCCTGACCTTTGCTCTCTTCTCTGGATACCCTACTGACCTGTTCTCCCTTACAAGATCTGAACTGCTCACACACTTCGTTAAATTCTCATCCTAGCGAGAAGCATCTGAGCATCTTATTAGAGCCTGTATGAGTTCTGTTCTGGATGCCTATTTGTGTAACTTCAGGTCTCTGGCATGGAAATATCCCATGCTCACAGACCCACACAGGTAATATAAACTCCAACAGTAGTTTAAGGTTTAAGGTGGTCACAGGGAACACTGGGGCCCGTGTCTCCTGGTGAACCACACAGGCTGTCTAAAGGGGCTAGTTCCATCTCAATGTAGCCATGCAGGAATGTAGACCGGTTAGGTAGCAAGACAAGGGGTTGTTCCTCTCCATGCTTAGGGGGCCCCCTACGGGAGGTTGGAAGCCAATGCCGGCTAAGCCCAAGCCAGGAGAGCTTAATTGACGCCTCCCAGCTGAAAGCCCTTAAAAGGCTGGAATCTGGAGACCACCGCCCCTTCCCTTCAGCTGCTTCTCTGCCTTCCACTCGCAGGGCTGGGTGTGCAGTGTCATGAGGGTGCCCGTGTTCAGTTTATTGTAACGCCGGAACCTTCTTCTCTCATGTATATAAACCCACTCGGATTACCAACCAGGCTTTGGTGTGAATTTCTTTCCAGTGTGTAGCCAAGGACCGAGACATTTCCCACCCATGAAACCTAACAGACCCAGACTTACAATAAACCCATATTTTTATTTATAAGGCAAGAAGTGACCAGGTCTAGACAATAATGAGGAAGAGGTCCCTGGGTTTGAGAAAGATTCTGAAGTAGAATCCATAACCCTTAGAAATGTATTGGCCTTAGGGGAGGGGCAAAGAGGGCTGGATTGAGAAAGTCTCTGACATCCAGTTCTGACTTGACTTCTGGATCCTGAATCCTTCAGGGGATGACCTTGCCCTCCAGCCAGACCTTCCAATAGCCATCTTCTCAGAGCCTTGTTAAGTTCTCATAATACATTACACCTGCCATCCTGTGAGCAGCTACCAAACCCAGGCATTTTTTCAAAGACAAGCTCGCTCTCTCTACCCCTAAGAGCAGGTAGTTTGGGGATGATGGATATGAGATACCACAGAAGACAAATCTGTTATCTTCCATGGTGCACAAAACATGCTGTCACAACCAGGACTCATGACAATCCCTCAGTTTCCTAAATTGCTTCACTGCTACTTTTTAATTAAGCCTCATTAGATTGTCATATAATGATAAGAGGGATGACCCTGAACTAGATGAATAAATTAAAGCTATCCTCATCCTGTGCTTTTATATGAATGTGTTAATTATTTTTGTCATTAGGGAGAATAATGGAGGGATGGAGCAATACCAAACGGAGTTTGACAAAATGTTGGTGTTTGCTGCAGCAAATGTGGTGCGTGTCAGATACAATCTGTCACCCAGTGAGTCTGCAATTAACACCAAGGGACAAAGGTAGGATTCCCTGTAATAAATAACCTTCCTCCCAGATGCTAATTGGGACCCAGCAGGACCCACTGTTGTGTTGTCGCAGTTGTACACGGGCCCTTAGAGGAGACAGAGCTGTTGTTGGAAACGAGTCTTGTTTGCCCCCAGTTGACTCACATATTTGTTTTTTAAATGGCATAATCACTAACATTTAAACACGGGGTGATGTCACGTAACAATCTGCAGCTTCTGAGAAATGGAGAGGCCCGACTTTGCTGGTTGACAGTGCAGAGGGACTGGGGGAGCAGTCAGATATGGTGATCAGAGTTTGGAATCCTTGCTTTCCAAGTACATGTGTCAAGGAGTTCAAGGGTTCAGAAATTTAGGAGGGAAGTTCCAGAAGACAAGTTTGTGTGGTCGATAATAAACCAATATAGGGGTTGAGATTTCAATCTGTTGGCTATTTATTTTGTGCTTGGTAGCCAACCAGCCCAGAATTCCTGACCTCGCCGACCTTGTGAAACAAGGACCATTCCAGAATGACATAGAAGCAAGCACAGAAGCGAGGGCATCCATTACCCCGAATGCGTAGGGGTCAGGAACTAAGTGCTTTCTGTAGAACAGCTCCAGAAGGCAGACCTTTGGCTGGAAAACCTGTTAGGGAGCTAGCATAGGGATTGGCAGGCCTATTACACATGCTCAGAGGTCCGAGCTACCGGCTCATGAAGCAGTGGCTCACTGCATGCTCAGAAGTTCAGGTTTCCAGCCAGGAGGGGGAGCTACGCCTGGGTGGGCGCTGTACCTGCATTGGCTCACCTAGGCCAGGTGAATTCAATTCAACAATTCAGCCAATGGGGTCGACCTACGTCATCGACCACGCCTCCCTAACCGCTCATAAAACTCACGGGGATCCCAAACCAGGCCTCGGCGTGAGCTGTTTCTCGGGTGGAGCCAATGACCGAGGCACACCTGTCCCCGGAGAGGTCGAACAGAAGCGGTGCTGTGTGATTCAGAGCTATGAGGTAAGCCGGCCCCAGGAGTGGGCCCTCCCATGTTGGTCTCACGGATTTGGGGCCCCTCTGGGCTCCTTTTACCTCACCACCCTCGGGAGAATTGTTGGGTTGAATTCACGGTGTCCGTCTTTGCGCCGTTTCTTGCTGGTGTCCGTCTTTGCGCCGTTTCTTGCTGGTGTCCGTCTTTGCGCCGTTTCTTGCTGGTGTGCGAGACCTGACGTGCCTGCTTTCCCGGGAACTTGCCTGCCTTCCCAGGCTGCATTTGTGAGCGGGCTGGGACGCTGCTGCCTGGAGGCTGGGAGGATTTTGACTCCCAAAGCCTTCTCGAGGCTCAGTGTATAAGGTTTATTTGGACGCGAAAACAGAATCAAAGATGCAATTAACGAAGTTTTAGAAGCAGGCTTTATTGAGAAGCATGCGGGCGGGTTCAGCAACTCAGGGTATTGAGCTATTGAAGCTGCGCAGGGGAAAAAATCCTGGCAGCGTTTTTATGCCCACTGCTGGCAGGCACAGCTGGGGAGGATCAAAGCTGGGGAGGATCTGCGCACACAGGTGCTTCAGAAGGGAGGTTGTTAATCTTACCTATATGTCAGGGATGCGTGGAGTGACCATATCTTCAGAAAACATTCTGGCTTTGGGACGAGCTGTTTCGAGGAATTTGGGGTTGAGCAGGGGAGGGGAGGTCGGTTAGGGGTCAACCTTGAGAGCTAAGATGTAGGTGCGGGACTCAAAATGGAGTCTGTTGTGCCAAGACCGGACATTTTAGACTGTGCCCTATAGGGAAAAGGGACGAGGTTAGTCCGTTTCTGTAACTGCTACCTGTGGGTAGTGGGTAAAGAGCAAGGGGAGGGGCTTTTCCAGGCAGAGTACTGAGAGTTGCGGCCTAGCACGGGGTGGAGAGGTTGGTATTGCTGGTGAACTGCTATACGGGTAATTTCGCGGAGTCGACTTTGTCGGAGCTGGATGAGACAAGGAGCAATTAAGAGCAAAATTATAACTAAAATTATGGGTCCTAGTATGGGGCCTAGGAAGGAGTACAGAGAAGAGTTCCACCAGGAGGAAGAGCCATCTGTTCTGAATCTGTTGTTTTGCAGCTCACGGTTTAGCTTGTTGAGGGTCTGGACTCTAGTTTCCACAATCCCCAGTTTATTGATATAATAAGAGCCTTCCTCCTGGAGGAAGAGGCAGGTTCCTCCTTTTTCAGCCGTGATGAGGTGTAAAGCGCGGTGGTTCTGCAAGGCAACTTGGGCAACAGAGGTTATTTGTCTTTGCAGGGAGGCTAGAGACTTGGCAGAGGCATCGACTGCCAGCTGGAAGCATGCGGTTAACTTGTCTGCTGTGATGATAGTGTCCAAGGGCTCCGCCGATGTGTCCTACTGCAATTGCTGCTGAGGCGAAGGAGATTCTCACTGCTATTGGGAGAAAAACTGCTCTTTTAGTTTGATGACTGTATACTTGGATGTATTTGTCCTGGAACTCAGCCGGAGTGTATATAGTGAGCTGCGGAACCAGAGTGATGGGTAGAGGTAGAACTGATGTTTATATGCTTAGTGAGTGTATGGTTGCAACAAAAGAAAATTTTTTCTGGCCCTGTTAGTGGTTTGGAGGGGATTTGGGTGACATTACATGTCTGTGTCGATGGATTGGAGTAGCAAAAGGGCACTTGAGTGTTTTCCGGTTGGATGTACAGAGGGACGTTGGGGATGGTTATGGCTTTTGTGGTCTTTACGTTGGATGAAAATGACAGGGCAGGACCTGGTACTGCTACCAGAGGAGGGCGTTCTAGGGCCACACACATGAAGCAGGTGGAGAGGTTGCCTAGTCCAGCAAAGTGGCGATGCCAGTCCCTGCTGTAGCAGGGTGAGCCAGGAGAAGGGAGACTCAGAAGGTTTAGAAATTTAGTTAGTGAGTTGAAGGTCTTGGATCTGAATATTACGGTGGATGGTGGATTGGACCTGGAGTAGCGACCTCCATACATACAGATAAGCGTCCAGAAATTTCTCTTGGCGAGTGGTGCACTAGGCTCCTGGAACCGGAGACGTCCACCGGCTATCCCAGGGGTCTGGGATTGTGAGAGTGTATTTAGATTGATGGTAGTAGAATCATCCCTGGGGACGAAGGGAAAGGTAATGTATCTGGCAGGAAGACCAAGGACACCCTACATTTTTCTGTGTTCAATTTTTTGCACATTGGGTAGTTGCCTTCTGGTCATACAGGAAGCGTTTTAAAATCAGTGAAATTTAAGTATATGGGTGCTCTGCCCCCTGTGGGTGGGCAGTTAGCGGTGGCCAGCAAATAATCATAACACTTAGTGCAGGCGTAATTGGTATAGTTTTCAGTCAAGTAAAATCGCCAGGCAAAAGGGGAAATTATACTAGGTTTAGCTGTTTGGCTTGGTGAGGTGAGTGAGGCAGACAGACATAGGACCAGTAGACTGAGCAGACCACTGGGAGCCATGGTCAGAGTTTACTGCCATCTGGACTCGGGACAAATGTACCCAGGAATCTAGTCTAAGAACCTTGATTGCTGAGGGAGTGGTAAGGGACAGTGTAAAGGCCTTTCCACCGGGGTGCTAAGGGTTTGGGTGCAAGGGATTTAATTAACACAGCATCTCCAGGATGCACTGGTTTTTGGTGATCAGCAGAGGTCGGAGAGGGTTCAGGGATGGCAGAGTTGGCGTGTTGTCTAAGAAGGTTGCGGAGCAAGCACAAGTATGGAAGGTACAAAGCTAGCAGAAGGCAATCGGTTGCAGGAAGAGGCGAGAAAAGGAAAGGTTGTCTGTAGAGTATTTTGAAAGGACTGAGGCCGGATGGCTCCTGAGGGGCTGCGCCAAGGCGAGTATAAGAGCAAAGGGTAATGGTTGAGGCCAAGAAAGTTGCAGTTCTAGGGAGAGTTTGGTGAGCTGTTGTTTTATGAGACCGTTAGCTCGTTCAACCTTACCAGAAGACTGGGTGTGGTAGGCTGCGTGGAGTTTCCAGCAGATGCCCAGTGAGGCGCTAACTACCTGCTGCACCTTAGATATGAAGTCTGGACCGTTGTCCGACTGAATTGAAGCAGGCTGGCCAAAACGAGGAATGATGTCTTGAAGAAGGTGAGTGGCGACTATGCTTGCCCTCTCAGAGGAGGTGGGAAAGGCTTTGATCCATCCTGAAAATGTGTTAACCATAGTGACGAGGTATTTAAACCGCTTATGCTTTGGCATGTGGGTAACGTTTATCTGCCAGTCCTGTCCCGGTAGGTGCCCTTACATCTGGTGGAGCTGTTTACGAGGGTGTTGAGCTTTCTGGCTATTGGAGAGGGCACCGGTGTTGCATTTTGCATGTACTGTGTTGATACTACTCCATAGTCCAGTGGGGTGAAATATGGGGATAGAAACGTGTAGAGAGCTTTTGGCCCGATGTGTGGAGAATTGTGAATATTGGTGATGATTGTTTCCTCTTGTAACTTTGGGAGAATGAGTAAGTTCTGTTTGTGTACCCACCATTTTTGTTGAGGAAGAGAGCAATACTGGGTGTTTTCCTGATCAGTGTAAGTTGGAGTGTAAGTGGGAGGTAAAAAGCATACTGAGCTAGGAGCGGGAAAGTTGTTTGGCTAAGTCAGTAACAGGAACTGCAGAGTGGGAGGGGGGCCTGTCTATTCCCATAACCGAGACCAGGGAAGGGGAAGTAGGGCCTGAGTGAGAGGGCGAAATGGAGAAGGTAGTCCGCTACCTGGAGCACAACCCTGGGCTCAGCGTAGGTTACCGGAGTCGAGGAGCCAGGGCCTCTTCAGTCCATGGACCCCAGCAGCTCCATACCTTGCAGCTATGTGTCTGGAGTTTCCAGGATCTCGGCACCTCGGCTTTGCAGAGTCGGTGGCAGAGCCAGGGGCAGGCAGTTCGACTTCCAGTGGCCTGGCTCTTTGTACTGCAGGCAGGGCTTGGTAGGAGGCTTGGGATTGGGGCAAACCTTTGCCCAGTGGCCGACCCGGCCACATTTGAAGCAGGCTCCTGGCGGTAGGTGCCGGCTACGCTGGGGAGCGTGGCGATGGACGGGATTGCCTGCCAGTCTTAGGGCTGCTACCAGGGCTTGGGAATGGAGGCTAACCATCTGTTGGACCCTCACCTGGCAAGTGGCCTCCGCCGACTCCTCCCAAGCGTTGAAAACTTTAAATGCCATTTTTACCAGATCCTGTATAGGGGTTTCAGGGCCCTCCTCAGCCTTCTTTAGCTTTTTTTCTGCAGTCAGGGGCTGACTGGAAGGTGAAGTGAGAGGCCAAAATAGAGGCCCCACTTTTTAGACCCTGGGTCTAAACGAGTGTACTTTGTGAGTGCCTCCTGGAGGCGGTTAAGAAAAAGAGCAGTAACTTCTCTCAGTTTGTCATAGTTGACAACCTTGTTGGAGACTGTTTCCTGACCTCTAATGAGGTACCTGAGCATGAGGTTTCTATAAGGAAGATCAGACGCCCGGCCGGGCTGATAACTCCAACTGGGGTCCTCTATTGGGATGGCATGCGCCCCCAAGGGGACATTTGGGTCGATAGCGTGGTTTTTGTCTGTGTACGTTCCTCGGCAGTAAGGGTAGAAGCAAGGATCACTTGGATGTCATGCCAGGTTAAATCATACGTTTGGGAAATGTAGGTAAATTCTTTAATAAACTTAGAGGCGTCTGCTGAGAAAGAGCCCAGGCGGGTCTCTATCTGCGACAGGTCCTTTAAGGAAAAAGGGACGTGGACTTGAACGAGTGCCTATACACCTGCAACCTCTCTTAATGGACAAAGGGCAGCTGGAGGGTTGTGGGAGCGGGTATGAGAGGCAAGCGGTGAGGACAGGAGAGAGCGATGGGGTGGCGCAACGGGCGGGGGAGACTGATAGGGCAGCGCAAGAGGCGCGCTGAGGAGCTTGGCTGGCTCTTCTGGGGTTTGAATGGCAGGTTCTTTCTGCTGAGGAGATAGAGCTAACTGTATTTGGCGGGCGGAACAATGGCTACAGAGGTCGGGGCGGGAACGCAAGTCCCAAAAAGCCTGCACATAGGTGACTTCAGAATCCTTACCAGTCCTCCTGCAGAAATTGTCCAGGTCCTGTAGAACGTTGAAATATAAAATGCCTGTCGGAAGCCAATGTGCATGGTTGTTAAGCTGGGACTGGGGCCAGGCAACTTGGGAGAGAAAAACAAGTCTTTTCTTTCACAAGGTCTGAGTGAGAGGGAGAGACTCATCAGGGCAGCCATAGACTGGTTTTGAACGTAGGCAAGCACCGCGCCTAAAGGTCCTGGAGATTTGGGGAAGATGGGTGGCTCTTAGGGGACCCCAAAAGAAGGGGGGAGCCACACACCTATCCCGGGTTTTTGGCACCAAAATACAAGGTCTATTTGGATGTGAAAACAGAATTAAAGACCCGATTAACGAAGTTTTAGAAGCAGGCTTTATTGAGAAGCTTGCGGGCGGGTTCAGCAACTCAGGATATTGAGCTATTGAAGCTGTGCCGGGGGAAAAAATCCTGGCGGCGTTTTTATGCCCACTGTTGGCAGGCACAGCTGGGGAGGATCATAGCTGGGGAGGACCTGCACACACAGGTGCTTCAGAAGGGAGAAGGTCGTTAATCTTATCTATATGTCAAGGAAGGATGGAGTGACCATATCTTCAGAAAACATTCTGGCTTTGGGCCGAGCTGTTTCCAGGAATTTGGGGTTGAGCAGGGGAGGGGAGGTCGGTTAGGGGTCAGCCTTGAGAGCTAAGATGGAGGTGCAGGACTCAAAATGGAGTCTGTTGTGCCAAGACTGGGACACAGTGTTGTGCTGCGGCTCCGGCAAGCAGCAGGCCTGGGGGCGCCTGCATCCACCCTGTTGGTTTGGGCAGGACTCTGGCTGGGTGGCCGGCTCCACGCTGGCTTTCGGCTAGGCCGCAACCTGCGGCCTCCATTTTCCCAGCCACGTGACTCCACTCTCAGGCAGAATGGCGCCACCTGTGTCTGTTGTAGCTCCATTCCCAGACAGCAAACCGCCCCGACTGCCGGAAAGTTCTGCAGAATAAGTTTCATTTCCTGCGCAGGGACCATCAGCTCTCTTGAGGGGAGACTGAGCGGCCCCCCAGTCTAATTTTCCAAAGGTTTTTATAGTTTTGCAATGTGCAGGTGTGCAAGCAGGCAGAGCTCAGAAGCGGGGTATTGTGGTTAGCCATTCTTAGTTGAACCAAAACTGCTCTGGTCATTCTCGCAAGCCTTCTGAACATCCATTTCCTTCTGTACGTTCCCTTGGGCTACGTCTGCACAGCCTAACTCCCCAGTATCAGCGAGTTCATGGGCAGTTCATAGCTAGTTTATTTACCGTTCATAATGGCTTCTGTCAGCTCAAAATGACTTTCTCTTGTCAAGGCTATTTAAGCTTTGCCCAGAGCTGCTACATTCCCTCCTGTTCTTAGCCAAGTTCAAATCATTGAATCTGTGGTAGCCAGCCCAGTGTATGGTGGGCTCAGCACTAAGAGTTGTGTGGCTTGTACTTTGTGTGTAAGGAATGCCACTAGCTTATTGGTTATTACTGGGCCAAATGTGAGGCTTAGCAGGAGGAGGATTAGGGGCCGGCTAGGGCCGTTCATAGGGTAGTTAGCAGGCTGACCAATTAAGTAGCTTTTCAAACCAATTGGTTCCTACATTTATTTTCTTGACTCTTTGTTCTAATCTTTTCCTAACCAGGGCTCATCTATCTTTATTGATTCCCGAATGCTTTGCATAGAATTAGTTTCTCCCAATGCTGTGCACAGCATTACTTGTTTCCAAAAGAGCAAGTCAAGCCCTCGGCTGTTTTGTAACACAACTGCTACAAGGGAGTCTAGGGATCTATCTAAATGGGAGACAGATTTTTTTTAATCCCTGTAGATCTAAAGCAATTTGCTGACTAAGTCTGATAGTTTAAGTTTCCTTGTATTAAAGCAACTGACCCGGCTGCAGCTAATCCCATAATCCCAAGCCCTGTTACCAGTGGGACCAATACTGGGGCTCTTTTAACTCATCCGGAAATTCCAAAATTATCCCTACACCTCCTTCACCAGAACACAGGTACACTTGAGGACTAACATGCACTAGCACACAAATACCCGGGTCCGCTACTAATACTGGGGAAAAGAGACACGGTGTTCGTCCTGTGGAACAAGTAAAGCAAGTACTCATTGGAGCAGATAACAAATTAGGATCAACATTTGGTTCAATGGGAACAGCTTGAAGGCAAAAATCTCGATATCTTGATATATTAAAGGGATAATTAGATGAATAAAAACACAGTCCTTGCCCTTGAAAATCTTTTAAAGTGAGCTTAGACTTGAGTCCATCACGTATAGACTGCTGCTTCGTGTAATCCTTTTTACTAACATTTCTAATTGGATTACACTCTGTACCAATAGTGCTATTTGTACCTGTGCCTACATAGTAAGGGGAAGCAGGGTTCAGAAAAAGCCAACAATCAGCTGTGAGGTGAGGATTTGAGTTTATACATTGGAACACAGCATCCCGAGAATCAAACACAGAACCTTGAGGTGGCTCCTGAATGAGAAGGGCCCTGTGAGTTGGGCTGGTAGTGAACGGGAAAGTTACTGGAGAGTCTGGAGGGTGCGACAAAGGAATCTTAATAACACCCAGCTGTGGCTCTTCAGGATTTATCCCGAGGTTTGGGCCTTTGTACGGATGGCAGGTTGCCATATTTTACTTTGCTGGATAGAAAAGGTTGTCCCGGGATCTCTATCATTTACATAATGTTGAATTCCCCATGTTTTCCCAGTGAACCCAATAATGCTTGAATCCAATTCTTATTGGGTTACATTTGGAAACCATACACGTGGTGGGATCAAACCCTTCCGACTTGAGTCTCATTCTTGTAAAAATAATAGGGTCGTCTTTAACAAGTTTCCACCGTGAAAATGATAGTTTCACAACCCCAAGCTGCACAATGGTAATGTCCCTCCCCTTGGCATTTAGGGAGTCCATGAGCCGGGCATATATAGAAACGGTTTGTTTGGAGCCTTCTTTCTATAGAGGGTATTCCGCTCCCATAGGACGGGATTCCAATATAGGTCCTATTGTGCCTTTTACCTTTAAAGGATCCAGATTGCCAATTCTTTCCTAGCAAATCAAACAAATCAAAATGAAAACAGGGGGTCATACCCAGTATAAGAGGTTACATATTCACTGCTGGAGGTTAGAATAGCAGGCCACAGATGTCTTTGTGCTTGGGGGAAACAATGGGTGCTGTCAGCAATACTCGGAGAAAAACAATTAAGTTCTGTAAAGCCTTAATTTTGAGGGATTTTCCGTCTTTCTGGGTGTCCATCTTTTCAGGATATGCTCAGGGAGGGCTTTTTTTTAAACTTATGACTGATGAATCCATGGCCCCCTCCCCACTATTTTAACAGCAGTTGGTGTTGGAAGTATCACCTGGTATGGGCCAGTCCACCTAGGTTCTAAGGTGTCAGGTTGGTGCTTCTTTACCCATGTCCAGTTTCCTGGTTGCACGTTGTTGGCTGCCTGTTCCCTTTCCCTTGGTTAGGCCCAAAATGAAGGTGTCAGAGCAGATGATTTGTCTCTCACCTGTTGCACAACCTGCAGGCACTCGATGAGGGAACGATTAGTGACTTCCATTATTTCTACTTCCTTCAATCTTGGGAGGATTTGGGGAAGGTCTGCCAAACATAAATTCAAATGGGGTCATGCTTTTCACATAGGGAGTGCATCGGACTTGAAATAGGGCAAAAGGTAAAGTAAGGATCAACCCAGTTCTCACCAGGTCCTAGATGCAACTTAACGAACAATTCCTTTAGGGTTCTTTTTATTTTTTCTACTTGCCCTGAATTTTGGGGCCTTTAAGCCCAGTAGAGCTTCCAGTTAATATTTAGAAGCATTGCTAAGACTTTAGTAATTTGAGCAATAAATATTGGGCCATTGTTGGACCCCAAGGTGGTGGGAAGGCCAAATCTAGGGACAATGTTAGTTACTAATAATTTACACACAGTGGCAGCACTTTCCTTCTTTGTTGGGAAGGCTTCCACCCATCCAGAATAGGCGTCTACGAACACCAGCAAATATCGGTAGCCATACTTTCTAAGTTTGATATCCATAAAGTCTACCTCCCAGAATTCTCCAGGACTACTACCTCGAGCTCATGGTTGGGGTTGCTCCTTTTCTTTCTGGGGTTGTTTACCCGAGCACAGTGCAATCAACGGTGGGTGACATCTGCCACCCAGTGTCCAAGCCTGGGTATGTAAAAGTGCCTGAGAAGCAACTGAGACAGTTTAGAGAGGATCCCAAATGCATACCTTCCTGTAGTCCTTGAATCAGATCTCTCCCAGAGCTTCTGGCATGAATCTTCTTCCATCAGGATGGAGCAGCCACCCTGGATGCTCCTAGTCTTTTTGGCAGGCCAGCTCTTGGCTTAACTTTAGATCATTTTCTGAGTATGAAGGTTGTGGCTGTAACACTGGGGATGGCATGGTCATAGCCACTACCTTGGGGATTTGTTGTATAGTCCTGGCATTCGAGATCCACCGGTCCGGGGGACTGGTTAGGAGTGGTTCAACCATAGGTCCCCCTACCACAGCAATATCCTGTCCCAGTGTAAGCTTCCTAGCTTCTATGACTAGGATGGCCGTGGCAGCCTCAGCTCACATGCAGCTCGGCCATCCTGCAGCTACAGAGTCCAGTTTCTTTGAAAGATAGGCCACAGGTCTCTTCCATGGCCGCAAGTTCTCAGTTAGCACTTCTTTTGCTGTGCCTCTGGCCTCACATAGACAATTGGAAGGGCTTTACTATGTCTAGTAGGGCAAGAGAGGTTGCCCATATGAGCGACTTTTTAAAGGATTCAAACGCTTGTTGTTCTACTTCAGTCCATTTAAATTCTTTTTCCTTTCCCCAGTACTTGCATATAGGGGTTTCGTTATTTTTGCAATTCCCAAATTCCACAATGGACAGTACCCCACAGCTCCTAGAAACTCTTGCACCTGCCTCTTAGTCTCAGGGACTGGGATTTTGGGGATCGCCTCAGTGCGGCTGGGAGACAAGGTCCGTTTTCCCTCCTCCAGTTGGTAGCCTAGGTATACAGCTTTATGGACACACAGTTGAGCCTTTCTTGCAGATACCCTGTACCCCAATGGGCCAAGGACTATTATCAGGTCCTTGGTAGCCCGTTGGCATTCCTCCAGGGTTTCGGAGGCCAGGAGGAGGTCATCTGCATACTGGAGCAAGGTGGTTTGGGGGTGTTCCTCCTTGTGTTCCTGTAAGTCCTCACTGGGTTGATGTGCAGGGGACACGGGTATGGAGAACAAAACATCCTTTAAGTCCAAAACAGTATAACAAATTCAGTTTGACAGGATAGTACTCAGGAGGGTCTCGGGGTTTGGTACGTGGGGTGGCCAGTTTCTATCCTCTCATTTACCTCTCTGAGATCCTGCACCGGTTGGCCGGTTGGAAGTCCTCAGTTCCCGGCTTCTGCATGGCCTACAGGGGAGCATTCCATGTGGACTTGCAGAGGTCCAAAATGCCTGTCCTCTTTAGTCTGCAAATGGGAACAGAAATACCCACCTTTGCTATCCAGGGAGTAGGGTTAGCTTGACACACCAGTGTAGCTGAGCTCAGAAGTTGTACGACCCCAGGCACCTGAAGTTCAGAAAGGTCTGGCAGGTTGTTCTCTGCCCAAACAAAAGGAATATCTTTTAGCGATTTATCAAGAAGTTCCTTTGAGGAGGTCTCTTCTCCTTGATAAAACACATATCACTCTGACATTGGAGCGGTGAGCAAAACTTTTGGCTTTTCAAGTTCAAGGGTTAAGGTGGTTGTAGCAGATAAGAAAGTAATTATGTCTGCCATTTTTCATAATAAGTCACGATCAATTAGGGGAAAGGGGCATTGAGGCATTACCAGGAAGGAGCGTGTAACTGTCTTTTGTGCTAAATCTGTTATTCTGGCCGTTGTCCATGGGTGTGCTTGGGTCTGCCCTGGGGTCCCTGTAATGAAAGCCTTTCCTTTTGACAAGGCACCTGTAGTCTTTTCTGAAACCAAGAAGGTTCCCCCTTTGTCCACCTAGAAATTTACTGGCTGGCTCCCTTCATGGAGAATGAGCATGGGCTCTTTGGGGTCAAGTGAAACAGAGCCTGGACACCTTTATTCAGCTTCAAGCATTATTGTCTGTAGCTTTGATTTTTCTAGGCGAGGACTAGGCCCGTTCTCTCTACTGATGGCTCGTCCACCTCTGCTGGGGTTTTCAAGGCACTGATTTTTCCAATGTCACTGTTTTGTATAGTAGGTACATGGATACTTCCTCAGAACTAGGCGATTGAGAAGCGGGGTATTAGGGTTAGCCATTCTTAGTTGAACCAAAACTGCTCTGGTCGTTCTCGCAAGCCTTCTGAACATCCATTTCCTTCGTGACATTCCCTTGGGCGACGTCTGCACAGCCTACCTCCCCAATATCAGCTAGTTGATTTACACTTCCTAGCTACTTTATTTTCTTTTCATGGTGGCTTCTGTCAGCCCCAAATGGCTTCACTCTTGTCAAAGCTGTTTCAGCTTTTCCCAGAGATCCTACACAGTCGCCATTGTAGCCGAGAGGTAACAGGGGCTGTGACCATGGCCAAGATCGCACCCACCAGTCCAAACATGTGGAAGGGCGCTGCCTAGAGAGCTGGGTGAAGAGGCCTGGGAGTTAGCCCTGCCTGGTCCCGGGAGCCAAAAGTTTCCCTTTTCCCCTCCATTCCCTTTGCCTTTCTCCTGGTTTTTCAAACAAGCTGCTCTAGCCCTATTACGCCAAGCACAAAATTGTCATAATTCTTAATGAAAACGTATCTCGTACCCAAATTATAAATGTGACAATTTGGTCACATTTCAAAAACACTGAAAATTTTATGCTTTTAAAATATATTTTGAATGCCATATATATTGATAACTATGAAAGTAAAGAATAAAAACCAAAAAAAAAATTCCTAAATTTAAAACTTGAGGCGTTATAGGGCTAGTGTTCTTCCAGATTTGGTTTGTTCCTTGTTACAGGCTGGTTTTTCCGTGGCCCACGCTTAGGCCAATGGCGTTCGGAAGCCTAGCGGAGTCATTGTTACCTTTAGGCTTTCAGCGATGCTGCTTCAGGCACTTTGGGGGACAGCTCTTACTTAATACACAGCTCCTCTGCCATGATATTCCCGCCAGAAATTCCAGTTTCCCTTAAGGTTCCCTGAGCTGCCACGTGTCCCTTCCCTTCAGAGATTTGAGCGTCAGCCCCGCCAGCAGGCGTCTTGGAGGGCCTTGGGGCCATCCCAAGCATTGGTCCTCCTAGCCTGTTGTCCAGAAAAATGGTTGGACCTAAAGGTCGCCCTCGGCGACTGGTCCTTGACCCCTTCCCTCGGTCTGAGGCATGAGATTCAGGGCAACCCAGGGGTGTGCTCTCAAGTGGGGGTTATTGACCTGGAGGCAGCAAGCTGTCAATCGCCTCCTTGTTTTGTGCTTTCTAGATGGGACTTAGCAGCTTGATGCTCAGGAATTGCCCCCTTGCATGAATCCTGTCCAATTGGGATAGAGTTGATACAGAGAGGCTGAGCAAACAAAAGCTGATAGATTCACTTTGCAACTCTATTTGGCCACAGTATCGTTTTGAGAAAGGAGAATGGTGGGCAGAGAATGGTACGCTTTCCCTTCCAACCGTGATTCGCTGGGAACAGTTCGGTAGAGTGCCGGGAAAGTGGGCGGAGATGCCAGAACTTAGAGCATTTCTCCTCTCGAGGAGCAGTAGGAGACCTTCATCCCCAGTGCACCCAGGAAGCCCTAAGGCAGGCGTCCTCAAACTGTGGTCCATGGGGCACATATGGCGTGATGCCATTTATCCCACCCTCGGGGTGTTTTTGCTGCCACTGCCTGTCCTGCTCAGCAGCCGACTCGTGCAGTGTGCATAGAAATTTGTTCATAGGTGTTTTGAAAACCATAGGCTGGCCCTCCAACGGTCGGAGAGACAATGAACTGGCCCCCTGTGTAAACAATTTGAGGACCCCTGCCCTAAGGGATCCTGGACTTCAGGTCACTATTCTCCCAGCCCTGAACCCTCCCTGAACATTCTACCCCTAGTAGAGGCACCAGGGGCATTTGGTCCCCGAGTAACTTACAAGCCTTTTACTCAAATGGAACCCGAGAAAATTAAAAATGACACAGGCAGTTACTCTACTTTTGATCCCTGTTGAATCCGCCTGCAGCATCCCAATATTACAATTTAACCCTATAACGCCGAGCATGACCTTTCCCTAACATTTAATGAAATGAATATAAATGTATATATATTGATAACTATGAAAGTAATGAATCAAAACGTAATTTTTTTGACCCAAAAATTTAAAAGTGAGGCGTTGTAGGGTTAAAAAGAAGAATGGTTCTTATCAGAGGGGCCAATGCCTTAGGATCATAAGTGAAGCGGTGATCCCACTGCACCCAGTAGTGCCCAAACCCTGGACCCCCCTAGGGGAAATTGTGAATGCTTTTACCCCCGTGCCGGTACTTAGAATGAACAAACACACACGCCTGATAATCCTAAGATTTTTACTTACTTCCTGTGATACTCGCCTACTTTCAAGGGCACTCCCACCTCACAATCCTAGCCTTGTCTCAGTTAAACTGTTCACCCTTTTGTGCGTTTGTTGGTTTTTCCAGACGTTCTCAAGTTACCAAAGCCCCTAATCCAAGTGTGCCAGCTCCAGGACCACCATCTCCTGGACCACTTCAACCTTATCCATCCTAGCGCTGAATGGACAACCCCTCCCAGCAGAGCAGGAAGGGTGTGGACCCAAAGCCCCACTTCGCCCCTTTTGCCAGCAGGAAGTAGCTAGAGATGTCGTCGCCCAGTACCCCAAAGATTTGGGTCCATATCTCTTCAGGGTGTAAATGTTAGGTAGCTAGCATAGGGACTGGGGTGTCCATTACACATGCTCAGAGGGCCCAGGTAGCGGCCCAGGAAGGAGTGGCACATTGTGCGTGCTCAGAGGTCCAGGTTTCCGGCCAGGAAGGGCAGGTCCACTGGGTGGGCGCTGCACCTGCATCGACCCACCTAGGCCAAGTATATTCAATTCAGCCACTAGGATCGACCAGGGTTGCCCACCACACCTCCCTAACTCTCCTAAACCTCACTTGGATCACAAACCAGGCTTTGGCGTGAATCCTTTCTCACGCAGAACCAAGGACCGAGGGATATCTGTCCCCAGAGAGATCTGACCAACCCAGGAAAGCTCTTTGGAGGCAGCAGGAGTGGACGTGAGTGGCTGGTGGATACTGTTCAGATGCATGGCTTTCTGCTTGGAAGGGTTTTTAGTTTCAGCTGACAGGATCGGAGGAGGTAGTATGTCTGGATCACATAGTATCCATGTCCACAAATGAGCTGCCCATTCCAAAGTCCTGACAGTGCCTTTGGAAAACACTGTGCTTTGGAATGTCACTCCTTGCAGAGGGCAGTGGGAGGGGCTGGGACCCAGGTATGCTGCCCCTTACTCCCAGTTGCCGGTTTCAGAATCCTGATAATAACTCTCACAGGATCAGTTAGTGGGCTTGTTGTGTGCCTCAGGCTTTGTTCACCGAGGTCCTCCAGCTAGGTGGTGGTGTGTGTGCATGAGCAGAGGCTTCCTGCCAATCCCCCATGAGTTGAAGAGCTCCCCTGGTGTGGGCTCCGTGAAAGAGGTGCCCCAGACAGCAGGACTACCCAGGAGGGTGGGCCCTGCAGGAACCGGAGGGCCATTCCCCCTGGGGAATGACCTCAGAGCCCCGCCTCTCTCACTGTCCAGCTGCCGGGGCTGTGGACCCTAAGCTTCATGCCTCACACAGGAATAGACACAGGGTGAGGCGACTGCAGCACCTGCTTTTGCTGGTCTAATCCAGCCTGAGATCATCCTAGCATCAGCCCTCTGCCAGGGTCATTTTTCCTCTCCTTTTATAGGGGCTCATACAACAATAACCACAGTACGTGCAAACATCACTGATATAAGGCACATTTGTACATTCATTGCCCTCATTATTCTCAAAATATCTTCTCTCCACCCAAGCCCCTGGTCTCAGCTCCTCATTCCCCCTGCCCCCATTCACATTACCACTCCTCATAAATCCTTCACCATTTACTAATTATTATTTTGTCATATCTTGCACTGTCTGATGTCCCCTTTCACCCCCTTTTCTTTTGAGGTTTTATGTAGATCCTTGTCATCGGTTCCCTGGTGCCAGCCTACCCTCCCTCCACCCTCCCAGCATCCCCATTCATAACACTGGTCCTAAAGGGCTCATCCACCTTGAATTCCCTGTGTTTCTAGTTCCTATCTGTCCCAGTGTACATTCTCTGGTCTAGTCAGATTTGTAAGTTATAATTGGGATCTTGATAGTGAGGGGAGAGGAAGCATTGAGGAGCTAGAGGAAAGTTGTGTTTCACCGTTGCTGTCTAGTACCCTGTGTAGGCTTGTCTCTTCCCCTAGACCTTACTTAAGGGAATGTCCAGTGTACTGCAAATGGGCTTTGGCTCTCTACCCAGCATTCCCTACTCATTGGCAATGAGATTTTTGTGCTGATGATGCCTGATCCCTTTGATACCTTGTGATCGCACAGGCTGGTATGCTTATTCCATGTGGGCTCTGTTGTTTCTGAGCTACATGGCCGCTTGCTTACCCTTTAGGCCTTTAAGACCTCAGACGCCATATCTTTTGATAGCAGGGCACCATCAGCTTCTTGACCACATTTGCTTATGCAACAGCTTAGACTTCAGGGAACGTGTCGGGAAGGTGAGCATCATAGAATGCCAATGTAATAGAACAAGGTATTCTTGCAATGAGAGAGTCCTTGAGTGGAGGCCCAAAGGCCATCTGCTACCTTAATAGGAAACCTATAAAGATATGGACATAGGTGTATTTCCCCATGCTCACAGATAAATATATTTACATCTGTGCGTGCCTTTCTTTAGACCTCTATAACTGGCCCATGCTTCCTAGGTCGCTCTGCTATTCATTTCCCTCTTGTGCCCACTGCCATGCTCAGTCTTCATTTGGGTTTCAGTAAATCCTCTTGGTTCCTTCACCCTTGATTACGCCCTACCAGGATTCCTACATCGCCCTCACCACGGATTTGCATCCACTTGTTGTTCCCTTGTCTCTGGGTTTCTTAACATCACTCCCTTTCCCCCCAACTCCCTCTTTCCCGTGGCCCTCCCCCGAAGCGTTGGTCCCCTTTTTCTCCCCTGCAGATTGTGCATCCAGCATCTCTTTTTAGACATACAGTAGAGGTAATAATACGCACAAACACAAGACAGAGCAAAAGCAAGCACCAAAAGAAAGAAAACAGCCAAAATCCAATGACCATAAAAGAAAACACAACTCATCAAGAAAGGAAAGCTCGTAGTTAGTTCACGGACTGTTTGTTGGCCCTTAGCAGTGTTTTCCAGTCCAGTCTGTGCGGGCACCAAGTCCTGCCCCCAAAGTCCTCCTTTGGCATTCCCTGGGGACCTTGTTGCTCCACTTCCTTGCTCTTCTGCTGCACCCCCTTAGTGCTATGCCTCGGTGTGGCGGGATCCGTTCCTGCACTGTGTCTCCAGTGTTGTCCCTTCTAGGGCTATGGGTCTTTGAGGGACGTCGTGTCTCATCTTGGGCTGGCCATGTGGTCTTCTGTGTGGACTGTCTTCTCTGAGTGGGATCATCATCCTCAAGGCCTGGTGGGCCAGGATGTGCTCCACTCTCCCCTCCTCCCCCTTCGTCTGCTCCGTGTTCTCCATCAGATATGTCCCTCTCCCAGAGCTGCAGATTCAGTGCCATCCTATGAACAAACATATTCGGGCATGGGAGGGGGGCACGGGGGGGGGGAGGATCTGCTCAGATCTTTCGAGGGTCCAGGAGAGGGTGACTGCTCAGCTGGGCACAGGCATATGGGGCTCTGAGCTCTGGCTCCAGACACTGGTTGGGAATGTGGCTTTGTTGTTAACCAGTTGTGTTCCTGTGGGTCAGTACCTGTGTCTTTTTGAGTGAGTTTTCTCAACTGGAAAGTAAAGGTATTCCATGGTCTAGTGTCCCATGTAACTAAGTGATCGAGAGGGGTTAACCCAAACCTGATTCAAACCATGTGCACATGTCAGGCGCATTCTAGATCTGGGGTAGCGATTCAGAGCCCAGGGCAATGATAATGTCCAAGAGGTGATATAGGTGGCTTCGTATTGAAACGGGAAGCCCACTGTGGAGGTTTTGTCCTTCTGCGGATAGCCACTTCAACTCCTGCTAAAAGAGTTTCACTGGCTCAACAGCCGAGCCGGCAGCCAGTGCCATGAAAACCATGTGGCTAACTGGGACATAGGGCAGAGAGACATTTTTTACCTTGATGGCTTGGGAAGCCCCCCAATCTCCATGCAAACCTTCTGGTGTGAGTACTTTGGAAGCAATCATAGGCTGACAGTAATTCCAATCTTTCCTTTGACAATGTGTCCGTTCTCTTTTTTGAACCTGAGAAGATGGCCCCTGTGTCCTCCAAGACACTTCCTGGCTGGCCCCCGACTTGGACAGTTAGCACGGGATCCTGGGGGCCAGTGAAACAGAGCCCTGAGACATTTCTTCAGCTTCCTCAAGCGTTATTGTCTCTCGCTTGGGTTTTTCTAGGCGAGGAAAAGGCCCGTCCTCTCTAGTGGAGGTTTGTCCGTCTCACCTGGGGTTTTCAATGCAGTGGTTTTTCAAATGTCTGTCTCTTCTGTACTAGGCACCTGGATCCTTCCTTCCTCGGGGCTTGGCAGTGTCACAGGTCAGTCTCTCCGTGAGTGGGCCATGATCTCTTTTCCTGAGTCTCTGGTGTGTCTCATGGCAATTCCTAGTATTTTAGCTATTTCTTTGTCTCTGTCATGGTAGGGTCATCTGTGTTGTGATACACCCACTAAGACACTTCTATCAAATCACGAAGAGTGTTCCCTTCAAATGCTTCCCATTTCTTTTTCATGTCTGAGGCGGGCTGAGTAACAAAGGCAATAATTATTTCCCTCTTGTTCTCGGGGGCCTCTGGGTCCTTGGGGGTACAAAGAACGCAGGCTTCCATCAGCCACTCTAAAAAGGCAGGCAGGCAGGCAGGCAGACAGACATTCTCTTGTAGGTTCCTGAAAATTCTCACTGACCTTAGCTAAATGCATAGGTTTCCTAGTTGTCCCGCGGAGGCCCTGCAAGAGAAACTGGTGATACCTGGCTAAGCCCTCGGGGCCTTACAGGGAGTTTGGGTCCCACATTATTCATGAAGTGGTAAAAAGAGTTTCTCTCCACTGGGGAGTGCCCGCTGGCTGACCATCAGGTCTATCGACTGCTTTCTGGGCCTCTCTCTGGAAGGGCTCCCGTTCCTATGTTGTGAACAGTACCTGTAGAAGTGGCTGGTACTTGTCTGAGGTGGGCTGATGCATGTAGAAAAGCTAGTCTAGCAAAGAAATCAGACCTTGTGGTTTCTCAGACAAGGGGTTTTGTTTATTCCAATTATGCAATTCCTGGGAAAAAAGTGGACATAGACCCAAAGAGGGACTCGAGGGGTTTACCCAGGTGTTGGGGCTGCTTGCCTTAAGCAGAGAATGCTGCTGCCTAGTGATCCTTCTTGGGGGGTGGAGAGTACATGCCAGCACTAGTGCACGTGTTGGGAGGTGACTTTAAAAGGGGTGGTATCTCTCTCTCTTTGGCCACCCATGAACTGATAGGCAGGCAGCGGTCACAAAGGGTCTTAAGCCAGCTCTCCCGCTCCTGAGTCGTCCTGCAAAGTGGGATAAAGATGACGGGGATGGGGAGGGGAGGGGAGGGACGGCCTCCAATTTGGTGGCTTTAGGAACTTGGACTGGTTGTCTTTCCTGGTCATACCATGTTTCCTGAAATCTTGGGGAAAAGAACCCATTCTGTTAGGGGAGGGAGTAAGTCTTTTATGTATGCTGGCTTACTAGTGGCCCTGTCAAGTCACACATCAATTTTGCCCAAGCCCAAGCCCTAGCCCTAGCCCGTGTGTGTGTGTATGTGTGTGTGTGTATAAAAAGGACACGAAGTCAGAGGCCCTCTAGGAATTCTGCAAACGTATGAGTATCAGTGTGAGGGAGTGTGTGTGTGTGTGTGTGTAACAAGGACATGACGTGAGAAACCCTCCAGAGATACTGCAGGGGTGTGTCTCTGTGTGTGTGTAAAAAGGAGACGAAGTCAAAAGCCTTCTAGGGTTTCTGCAAAGGTATGAGTGTGAGAATTAGGGAGTGTGTGTTTGTTTAAAAAGACCACGAAGTCAGAAGCCTTCCAGAGATTCTACAAGGTTTTATGTGTGTGAGTGTGTGCGTGTGTAATAAGGTCACGATGTCAGAAGCACTCCAGAGATTCTGCCAGTATATGTGTGTGTGTATAAAAAGGACACCAAGTACGAAGCTCTCAAGAGATTCTACAAGGTTTATGTGTGTGTGTGTGTGTGTGTGCGTGTGTAATAAGGTCACGAAGTCAGAAAACCTCCAGAGATTCTGCCAGTATGTGTGTGTGCGTGTTTGTGAAAAGTACACCTAGTAAGGAGCTCTCAAGAGATTCTGCAAGGGTGTTTGTGTGTGGGAGTGTGTGTGTGTGTGTGTAAAAAGGACACCAAGTCAGAAGCACACCAGATATTCTGCAAGGGTGCTTGTGTGTGTGTATGTGTGTGTAAAAATATATGAAGTCAGAAGGCATCAAGAGATTCTTCAAGGGTGTGAGTGTGTGTGTGTGTGTGTGTGTGTGTAAAAAAGAAAAGAATTCAGAAACCCTCTAGAGATTCTGCAAGGGTGTGTGTGTGTGTGTGTGTGTGTGTGTGTGTAAAACGGACACGATGTGAGAAGCCTTCTAGAGATTCTCCAAGGGTGTGTGGGTGTGTGTGCTGTGTTTGTTTGTAAAAAGGACACCAAAACAGAAGCATTCTAGAGATTCTTCAAGGGTGTATTTTTGTGTGTGTATGTGTGTGTAAAAAGGACATCAAGTCAGAAGCATTCTAGAGAATCTGCAAGGGTGTGTGTTTGTGTGTGTATGTGTGTGTAAAAAGGACACGAAGTCAGAAGCACTCCAGACATTCTGCCAGTATGTGTGTGTGTGTTTGTAAAAAGGACACCAAGTACGAAGCTCTCAATAGATTCTGCAAGATTTTATGTGGGTGTGTGTGTGCGTGTGTAATAAGGTCACGAAGTCAGAAGCCCTCCAGTGATTCTGCCAGTATGTGTGTGTGTGTTTGTGAAAAGGACCCCTAGTAAGAAGCTCTCAACAGATTATGCAAGGGTGTATGTGTGTGAGTGTGTGTGTGTAAAAAGGACACAATGTGAGAAGCCTTCTAGAGATTCTGCAAGGGTGTGTGTGTGTGTGTGTGTGTGTGTGTGTAAAAATGACACCAAGTACGAAGCTCTCAAGAGATTCTACAAGGTTTATGTGTGTGAGTGTGTGCGTGTGTAATAAGGTCACGAAGTCAGAAAACCTCCAGAGATTCTGCCAGTATGTGTGTGTGTGTTTGTGAAAAGTACACCTAGTAAGGAGCTCTCAAGAGATTCTGCAAGGGTGTTTGTGTGTGGGAGTGTGTGTGTGTGTGTGTGTGTAAAAAGGACACCAAGTCAGAAGCACACCAGAGATTCTGCAAGGGTGCTTGTGTGTGTGTATGTGTGTGTAAAAATATATGAAGTCAGAAGGCATCCAGTGATTCTTCAAGGGTGTGAGTGTGTGTGCGTGTGTGTGTGTAAAAAAGAAAAGAATTCTGAAACCCTCTAGAGATTCTGCAAGGGTGTGTGTGTGTGTGTGTGTGTGTGTGTGTAAAACGGACACGATGTGAGAAGCCTTCTAGAGATTCTCCAAGGGTGTGTGGGTGTGTGTGCTGTTTGTGTTTGTAAAAAGGACACCAAATCAGAAGCATTCTGGAGATTCTGCAAGGGTGTGTGTTTGTGTGTGTAAAAAGGACACCAAGTCAGAAGCATTCTAGAGATTCTGCAAGGGTGTGTGTTTGTGTGTGTATGTGTGTGTAAAAAGGACACGAAGTCAGAAGCACTCCAGACATTCTGCGAGTATGTGTGTGTTTGTGTGTGTTTGTAAAAAGGACACCACGTACGAAGCTCTCAATAGATTCTGCAAGGTTTTATGTGTGTGTGTGTGTGTGCGTGTGTAATAAGGTCACGAAGTCAGAAGCCCTCCAGAGATTCTGCCAGTATGTGTGTGTGTGTGTGTGTGTTTGTGAAAAGGACCCCTAGTAAGAAGCTCTCAACAGATTATGCAAGGGTGTATGTGTGTGAGAGTGTGTGTGTGTGTGTGTGTGTAAAAAGAACACGAAGACAGAAGCCCTCTAGAGATTCTGCAAAGGTGTGTGTGTGTGTGTGCGTGTGTGTGTAAAACAGACACGATGTGAGAAGCCTTCTAGATATTCTGCAAGGGTGTGTGTGTGTGTGTGTGTGTGTGTGTGTGTGTGTGTGTGTAAAAATGACACCAAGTCAGAAGCACTCCAGAGATTCTGCAACGGTACTTGTGGGTGTGTATGTGCGTGTAAAAAGATATGAAGTCAGAAGGCCTCCATAGATACTGCAAGAGTGTGTGTGTAACAAGGACATGACGTCAGAAGGCCTCAAGAGATTCTGCAAGGGTGTGTGTCTCTCTGTGTGTGCCTGTGTGTGTGTAAAAAGGACATGGGGTTTCCCCAGGTGTTTGGGCTACTTGCCTTAAGCAGAGAATGCTGCTGCCCAGTGATCCTTCTTGGGGGGTGGAGATGACATGCCAGCCCTAGTGCACGTGTTGGGGGGGTGACTTTAAAAGGGGTGGTATTTCTCTCTCTTTGGCCACCAATGAACTGATAGACAGGCAGCGGTCACAAAGGGTCTTAAGCCAGTTCTCCCGCTCGTGAGTCGTCCTGCAAAGTGGGATAAAGATGACGGGGATGGGGAGGGAAGGGGAGGGATGGCATCCACTTTGGTGGCTTTAGGAACTTGGACCGGTTGTCTTTCCTGGTCATTCCATGTTAACGGAAATCTTGGGGAAAAGAACCCATTCTGTTGGGGGAGGGAGTATGTCTTTTATGTATGCTGGCTTACTAGTGGCCCTGTAAAGTCACACATCAATTTTATCTAACCCTAACCCTAACCCTAACCCTAACCCTAACCCCAACCCCAACCCCAACCCCAACCCCAACCCCAACCCCAACCCCAACCCCAACCCCAACCCCAACCCCAACCCCAACCCCAACCCCAACCCCTACCCCTACCCCTACCCCTACCCCTACCCCTACCCCTACCCCTACCCTTACCCTTACCCTTACCCTTACCCTTACCCTTACCCTTACCCATAGCAGAAGACCCCACCAGAAAGCCAGCCTGTGGTGGTGGTGGTGAGCCATTTATTAGTATATAATGTCTGCCTCTACATTTTGCCAGACCTGTTAGATTGACTAAGGGCCCTTGTGGCATAGTGGTTACAAGTTGAGCTGACATCCCAAAGGCCAGTAATTTGATACCACCATCAGCCCTGTGGCAGAAAGATGGTGCTTTCTGCTTGCATGGAGTTTGTCTTGGAGAGTCACAGGGACAGAGCTACCCTGTACCGTAGGATCCTGTTCAACAGGGTCCCTCACTATGAGCTAGTATTGACTTGATGGCCATGAGTTTAAGGGCCATTTTGGCTTCCTTTTCAAAGGAACCTCATTCAGTGAACTGACTCTTTCTGGTCAATCCTCTCCTCTGACTCTGGTCTGAATGTAGCACCTCACCTGGGGAGTGAAGAGGTCTGAAGCTTGGAGCTGCCTCCCAATGAAAGAAAGTAAACCATGATAGTTCATAAAGGCACTTGTGCAAATTGTTAACCACCAACCTTGGCTTAATTCATTTTTTAATTGGATAGAAAGTACTCTAATTATGTTGATGACAAATAAACCAAACATATATATGTGGATACATACATACACACACACACACAAGACGGATGTTTAGGGGTATCTACCCAGCTCTATCAGAGAGATTTGTCCCAGGTCTGGGCATAGGAGTCAGTCTTCTTGCATTTCAGTGTCTGGCTCTGTAACTGACCTTAAGCCACATGACCTTGATGAGATTGCTTAACATCACTGAGCCATTTTGGCAACACCGTGTATCAGGGCTGAGAAGTGGCACTGGGTAAGCCCTGATACATGATGGGGGAGGGAATAAGCCAAAATAAAGCATACAAGGGTAATGACCATGGCATTCTCTCCAGTGTGGGCCTCAGAGCAGCTCTGGTTCTAGAAAATCCCACAGAAATAATTTTACCAACCTGGGCCTTCAGCCCTCACACCAAACTTAACATGTTTCTAATCCACACGATGTTTACAACTTTGGGTTCTCATCCCTCTACTTCTTCCAAGAGACCAAGGAGAATGGAATGTTTGAGCAATATCCAGGCCGCATGACCATCTTTCTCAGTTCTTAACTCACCTTTTCCTCTCTCAAGCACAACTTTAATGTTTCCATGAGTGTCCGTGGCTATGATAAAGAATATGTGTTATGGGAGGTAATCAGGGCCTGCGTCTTCCATAAACCAGTTGCCAAAGACTCTTTACAGATAGGTAATGGTAGGCCCATATGTTTTACTTACCTATTGCTACTTAGTGACTTTCAATCCCACTCGGTGTATTATTTGCTCATAATTTTGTAATTTGAGGAAGGTTTGGCTGGGGCAGCACATCTCCACTCCACGTGGCATTGGCCAAACCAGCTCAAGCAGCGAGACCTGGCAAGATGGGTTTGCTTTGGTTCATAGGTCTAGGGCCTGGGTTCTTGCTGTTGCATTGGCTCCCCAATTTCCCTCCATGTGATCGTATCATGTGCTTGCCTTTAGCTTCCTCACAGCAGGGTGATTTTCAAGATAGATTTTTCTGTCGGGATAGTTGGGCTGTAGGCCCATTGACAAAATCCCTTAAAGGGATTAAATTGAATGCACAATTTAATACATGACTGCCAAATATCCCCCAGAGCACACAAGTTGAAACCATAAGACTTCTCCCAAAGAGAGGTTCCTTGTAGCTTTTGATTGTCTTCTAAGTCCCTTTTCCACAATAATGTCTGGGTTGCTTTATCAATCATCTTCTTTCTTTTTATGTAGCACTATCTCTGGCTGTTTAGTCCAAGCCAATGCAGTTCCTTCCCAAAGTTACTGGGTTTCCCTTGCACTGGATTACATGATGCATTCCATTTTATGAAAGCCATGTCCCCACGTCTCTTTGAAATGGGTCCCTCTCTGTTTTAGGCTGCAATTCAGCCTATTTAGGCTGTAGCACAGCCTTCTGGAGACTCTTAGAAAACCTTTTGTGTACACGAGACTGTCTACAAGGCATTGTGATCTTTTGTGATCTTAGTACAGTGCATGAAAGCTATCTTCTTGATCTGATCCAACGCAGAAGCCATGCTCATGCCATTCCTATTATGGGACATTATTTTTTGGCAAGAAAGACTTGGGGTTGAAAAATAGGTTTTGTTAGGCAGATAGGCAGGAATGAGATGTCCATTGACGCATGCTCAGGAGAACCAAACATAGAACAAAAGCCTAGGTTTTCCCGCTGGTGGGTAAAGATGGGCGTTAAATCTGGATCAGCCCACCTGGGCCAGGTGATTGCAATTCAGGCAATGGGATCGACCTGGGGTCATTCACCATGCCTCCCCCCGGGAATCCTTGAAAAGGCAGGAGCGAGGGGGAGAAAGGAAAAACTGGGGACAGGAACTGGGGAGAGAACTTGAGAAAGAACTTGAGACAGGTCTTTTTTTGGAGTAAAACTTAAGAGAGAGATCTTTGCGTGACCTCGAGCAGTCTCTGCCAGGCTGCATGGTGGGGAGGAATCCTAGGGGTGCCGCGTAAAACCTGAAACTTCTTTTAACTTTCATTAAACTCACTTGGATCACGAGCCAGGCTTTGGCGTGAATTCTTTCTCATGCAAAGCCAAGAACTGAGATGTAACTCTAGCCCGGAGAGAGATCTTACAGTTTATATTTAAGTCCAGCATGTCCCTGCTCCTTCATAGTTCATATTTTCTGCTAAAAAAAAAACACACAGCTAAACCACAACAGAAGTAACTTCTTTAGCTTTTCTTCACCCTTCTGTAGTTTATAATTATTTGTCTGTTGCCTCCATTGTCAATGACGCTGAGAGTTCAGATTCTAGATAAAGCAGAAGAATGTCACTGCCACCCAAAATAGTTGTTCTTAGTGTTAGTTGGTGCCCAATCAATCCCTGCCCATCCACTCACTTGCTGCCATTGAGTCAATTCTGACTCATGGCAGCGGAGTATACTTGCCCTGGTAGGTTTCTGAGACTATACATCTGTACAGTAGAAAGCCTCAGCTTTCTCTCTCAGAGCAGCTGGTAGTATTGAACTGCTGACCTTATGGTTAGCAGGACAATATGTTACCAGGGATCCTTTTCAAGACTGTGCCCTTTCAGAAACAGATCACCAGGCCTGCTTTCCTAGGAACCTGTGGGTGGGATTGAAGCATCAACCTTTTGGTTAATATGCAAGTGCTTAACCAATGGGCTTTATCCTGGTTTGGAAAACCTAAGTCACTGGTCTTTTGTCTAAAGAGTCACTTTCAATGGCCCTGGCTTGTTTCATGGGAAGGGCCAGTTCGGGCTCCCGGACAGATGGTGGGGTAGGATCCTTATTTAGTAGGGCCATATTGGGTGGGGCGGCAGGGAAGTGTGTGTAATCTGCATCTTTTACAAATGAGAAACACTGGCCCCAATTGTCCTCTGCCTCTCTTGTTGCTGCCTTTTTTGGGGATTTTTCTGGCTTTTAGCAGCCCTGGAGGCCCCTCCTATCTAGGCAGGAGAAGGAGCCAATAAATAAGTTCACACTAAGGTGCTAGAAAGTGATAACAGCTAATCCCTTCCAAGGGCAATTGATCTCAGAAAGAAAGAAAAAAAAGAGAGAGAGCTCAGGGGTTTGGGGGGAGCAATTTAACTCCAATGAATAGTGTCTCCTGGAAGAGTACTACACTTTGTCGCTGCAATGGGAGTCATATATGAACATGTGTGTGTGTGTGAAACCCCTCGCATCAGTCTCTTCTTCTGCTTTTGTGTAAATTGGACTTTAAACACATTCTCTAGGAAGTGTTTGAATACCTCTGTTTATGGAAGCTTCATGACAGAGGGGGGATTTTTGTCTCTTTTGTTCAGGGAGAGAGCCCCAAGGTCTGGCATTTAATAAGTAAATAGCAAGCTGGTTGAATGAATGAGTGAATGAGTGAGTGAGGTAAAGAAGCCTTCTGCAGCCTTCCAGGTCGTGACTGCCCCCCTCAGAAGCCTGGCTCTTGTCTAAAGTGAGGTACACCTCTCCCCCTTCCCATTTCATGCTTCCCCGTGGTCTGCCTGCGATTGAGCTGAAAAATGTTTTTCATGCACGTCTTCCTCATTATATCATTATCCCTCAGAGCAAAGCTCTCTGACCACCCTGAAGACCTGTATTTAATGTGAGGAAAGGTGATTTAATGGAGTGGAGAGCACAGCATAAAACAGACAACCCTTTCAGAATAGCAGGGGAAAGGGACAAAAAGGGAAAAGAAACGAAAAATGGCGAGGGAGGGGGGGCAACTCTCACTCTCCTAATAGGCTGAAATAAGAAGTCCTTTTGGTCAGCTTCATCAGAAGACAAACCTGAAAGGGGCCCCTTGCCCTCCCCGCCAGCGCATAACTGACTTACCATGCATTTTACCTTGGAGCTGATTATGCGCTGAGTTGTGGCAGACGGGGAGAGTTTATTGACATACGGTCTCCCTTCACACATTTTGTTACAGCCAGACATCAGGGACTGAGCTGCAGGATATTAAAGGATTTGGAAGCGTTATCAAGGAATGGGACATATTTATCAAAACCAGGGTGATATTACAAAGCTGGGTTGCTGCTACACCTGGGTGTGTTATGTGATTAAAAATAATGACAATGCATCCTCTTGATGGATTTTGCACCTGGGCGAATACTGAGCAGGTCTGCTGGACCACCCTTGGTCGAGAATTCACACCTTACAACCCCTTTGGTCTCAGAAGAAAATTGTGGCTGCTAGCTCACACTTGGAATCCAGGTAGGGCAATGTTTACGCACTTCACTGTTAACCGAAAGAGCAACACTTGGAATTCACCAGCTATCCCGAGTGAGAAAGATGTGACCATGTGCTGCCACAAAGATTACAGCCTTGGAAACCTTCCGGGAGGTTCTTCCCTGGCCTACAGGGTTGCTCGAGTCAGAATTGACTTGACTTCCATGGCATTGAGCTGTTTTGAGTTTTGAATGGCTGAATTGGAGACTTCAGGATTGCAGGAAGATTTGAGAACAGCCTGAGATATGTAGGCGACCAGCCTTGCTTGCTGCAAGGGAAGAGGTGTTGAAGCACTTACTGATGAAGTTCAAAGATGATAGTCTTCAGTGTGGATTACAACTCGAGGTTAAAAGAACAAGAATCCTCACCACTGAACCAATAAGCAACATGATGAACAGAGAAAAGATTTAAATGATGAAGCATTTCATCTTACTTGGACCCATCCACAACCAACGCTCATAGAAATATCTGTAAAGAAATCACTGGATAAATTGCTTTCAGTGAATTTGCTGCAAAAGGCCTTTTAAATATTTTTTTGAACCAAGGTGACTTTGTCACCTTAAAAACTCAGGAGTATCCTATCCCAAGGCATGATTATTTTCATATGGAAGCTGGAAAATGCATAAGGAAGTCCCACGAGAAGAATTGATGCGTTTGAAATATGGTCCTGGTGAGGAATATTGAATACACCAAGGAACTTCTAGGAGAACAAACAAATCTATGTTGAAAGAACTACAGCCAGATTGATTCTTAGAAGCGTGGATGGTGACATTTGGCTTCATGTCCTTTGCGTGTTATCAGGAGGGACCAGTCCCTGGAGTTGGGCAGCATGCTTGGTCAAGCCAAAAGGAGGACAAACCTCCACAAGATGGGTTGACACAGTGGCTCAAATGTAGGAATGGCTGTGAGAAATGCGCAGGGCAGCGTGTTGTTTTGTTCTGCTGTACATAGAGTGGCCATGAGTTGGAACCTAATTGACAGCACCTGGTTACGCAATGTACTAATGGCAAGATCAACCATTCAAAACCACCAGCCACTCCTCAAGAGAAAGATGAGGCTTTTTTACTCCCGTAAAGAGTCACAGTGTGAGAAACTCACAGGGGGAATTCTACCCTGTCATATAGGGTCACTGTGAATCGGCATTGACTCTACGGACGTGAACGGCAACAACAACAACAACAACAAAACTTACTAATGGTGGCTGGGTACATGCGCAGACACCCATCCACTCGCACTGGAGCTAAGTTAGTGGTTTCAGCAGGAAGCTTACCTCGGTGGTTTCCAGACCTCCCCTGGGCTGAACCAATTTACACCAGGTCCTTCAAATATTCCTGGTACGCCAGGCATCTTTCATTTCCCAGAGTTGGTTGCATGACTTAAGGCTTGATGATCATGGGACCACATGAAGGACGCCTATGTGCTCCAACCACTGCCTTCCTAGAGAGTGCTGTGGACAATTGCCTTCAAGTCAGCCTGCTCCTGACTCATGCGGACTCCATGCACTGCAGAACACAATGCCCACTGGTCCTGCCCCATTCCTTCAATGGGTTGTAGATTTGACCCCTTGTCAGTTGGGGGGTTTTCAGTGGCTGATGGCTTGAAGGAGTTCACCAGGCCTTTCCTCCTAGTCTGTCTGTAGGCAGAAAGCATCGCTAAAATCTGTTCAGCATCATAGCAATATGCCAGCCTCCACTAGCAGTTAGGTGGTCGCTGTAACAGGAGGCGCACTGGCCAAGAATCAATCCCAAATTTCCTGCATGGCTAGTGAGAATTCTGCCATGGAACCACCATTTCCTCTCTCCTGGTTTCTAGTGTTTATGTATATAAGATTTCAGTACCTTCTAACAAGCAGTAAGTAAGACTGCACCACGGGTCACCTCTATTTAGCTCTCCCCCAAATTTTTCCACATGAATTATCAAGTGTGTGACAGTTGTAATATGTTTCTCTTTTAAAAAATTGCTGGGTGAACTTAAAACAGCACAAGGAAGTGCCAGCATAGCAAAATGATACCCACCTGCTTATTTATCTTAAGAGAAGAAAAGTCGTGAATGCATTTACTCAGGTGAAAATATCATTCATGGAAAGAAGTGCCTAATGGTCACCAGGACCCATGGTTAATCCAGGCGTGGTCATCTGATTCCAATTGATCAGACCTAGCTATAAATCACTTATATGTCTGGGTAATTAAAAGCAAATATAAATTTTCAAAAAAATAACGTTGCATGGGATAGAAAGAGAATACATAACAACATCAGACATAAATATGCCTCAAGACAAACTCATTGTGCACTTCCAGAATACATAATGGCTCTTGCTAAGATGCGTTTCCCACTAGACCCTACCCCAAGCCAGTGAAAGCCAGAAACTCTACAGTAAACTGTGGATTGTACTACTCTTAAATGGGAGCTGTGTCTCTAGACCTAATTTGGGGCTGTTCGTGCTGAGGACTCACCAATACCTGCTGCAGTGGCAACAGTCCAGGTGAGAATAAGGAAATCTGGATGACAGCCAGGATATAGGAGCACTGAGACCTCAAATTGCTTCTAGGCGAGCATGGCCTAATGGGCTTCCATTTCTGCACCTCTGGCAGGAGGAGTTTGTTCTGGAAAGTAATGGTTTCTAAGGAAGTATTTCTTAAACTTTCACATGCATGCACTTACCCAGGTTCCTGGAAATCGGGCTGGGGGGCAGATTCTGATTTTGTGGGTTCAGGGTGGGGTCTAGGATCCAGCAGTTCTAGAGGCCCTGGACAGTAGTCCTAAACCACCAGCCAGTCCTTGGGAGAAATATGAGTCTGTAGACTCCGGGCAAGAGTGACAGTCTGGGAAACCCACGAGGGCAGTTCTACCCTGTCCTGTAGGGTCACTATGAGTCAGCATCAACTCGATGGCATTAGCATGGGAGAAGCTAATGCTGATGTTGCTGGTTCCTTGACCTATGATACTTTGAGTGGCAAAGTCCCAAGGGCCTTCCCGGATGTGATGGCCAAAAGCAGTAGTGTTCACCCTTGGTCATACTTTGGAATCCCTTAGGAGCTTTCCAGCCTCCCATTGGCCTGGCGCCATCCCAGGCCAATGAAGCAAGGCTTAGTGGAAGCAGGATTCAGGTCACGATCAGTGAGAAAGCCCCCTTGGCAATGCCAACGTACAGCCAGTGCAGAGTCGAACTGGTCGACGACTCCACATGACTCCATATACTTTGGTGAAGCCAGCTGTTTGGGCAAGGTTTTCAGAGTTACCACCCATGTAGACTTGTTGGTGATAGTGCATTAAATAGAGCACATGCAGTGCATTGCATGAGTGGCCTATGTCATGCAACCACATCAGGGGGATGTTGAGCCAATTTCTCTGGGAAACCAAGGGTGTTGGCTCCATCCTGAGCGTTGGCAGGGTAATGGACTGACACAGAGGAAACTCATTCTCTTTGTGGCGGTGCACTAATGGGTTCTTCACAGAAGGCCAAGTCCATGGCTGCAGATGCAGATGCTCACGGGGCTGAGGGAGCAGGTCAAATCCTAAGTCCGAGGTGGGTGTTTGCATATTTACATGCCCTCACTGCCATCAAGTCCATTCCAACTCACAGGCCCATGGGACTGAGTAAAATGGCCCCCGTGGGTTTCTGAGACTGTGATTCTTTAGAGGAGTAGAAAATCTCCTCTTTCTCCAGAGGAGCGGTTGGTCATTCAAACTGCTGACCTTGAGATTAACAGTCCAACTCCTGACCACTCTTGCCGTCAGAATTCTATTTATATACACAAGTATATATATCTATCCTTTCCCAAAAGAACTCCACATTTTCAAATCATTCTTGATACTCATGGCCTTTTTTCCTTTATAGCCATGCCTTTGGTTGAAACACAGATATAAGAGAAATATTTATCTACTTATAGGGGTACAAAAGGAGCTTTGGTGGCACAGTGTTTGCATGTTGGGCTGCTAACACCAAAGTCAGCACTTTGAAACCACCAGCCACTCCGTGGGAAGAAGAGTCTGTCTACTCCTATAAAGAGTTACAGTCTCAGAAACTCACAGGGACAGATCTACTCTGCCTCATAGGGTCACTCTGAGTCAGCATCACCTCCCTGGCAGTGAGGTAGATTTTGGTTTCATAGAGAAACAAGTCAGTCCTGAGATGCAAAAGACAAGGTTGGCAGTTTGAACCCACCAGCTGCAGAGAAAGAGGAGGCTTTCTATTCCCATAAGGAGCTACAGTTTCAGAAATACCCACAGGGGAAATTTTAACCTCTCCTGTAGGATCAATATGAGTCAGAATCGACTTATCGGTGGTGAGCAAGTGGAGGGGACCCTAAACAGGTTTCGGTGGACCTTAAGAGTTCTACTAATTGTGCATGCTCTGTAAAATGTAAACCAAGATTTTACTTTTGCAAACATTATTTTTTCTAAACACGTCTAACTGTGAAACTATACTCGCATGCGGGTCTTTGAACCTGGTCAGTGGTCTGGGGAAGTGAAGGGCCCTGACATCCTTTGTTGTTGTTAGTGCTGTCCAGTCATTCTGACATCACAGGGACCTTCTTTGCAACACAAGTCAGCACTGCCCGGTCCTTTGCCAGCCTCAGGGGTAGTATGTTGGAGCCCATGGTTTCAGCTACCGTGTCCTCCAGTTCACCAAGGAGTTTCCTCTTTGTGCTGCTTACTAAACCCGTTTCTGAGGAGTCCATTCCAACTCACAGTGACGCCATGTGGGTCAGAACCACGGGACCCCACAGAGCTTTCAAAGGCTGGTCGTTCAGAAGTCAATCAGCAGGCCTTTCTTCTGAGGGGCCTTGGATTTGAACCGCAAACCTTTTAATCAGCACTGGTTGAGCGTGCTAACTGTTCACATTACCCGGAGACACCCAACCCTTCTTACCCTCATCGCTTCATAGGTGATCCATCTCCAATCCAAGAGGGCAGAGAAGATAGATAATACAGCCTGAGCTGCGTATGTCAGGTCCAAACTTTTCAGTGTCATGGAACAAATAGCCAAAAACCTTGATGAAATGGCTGGGAAAACTCAGTCCAAATCATTCCAAAGAAATGAGTAGCGGTGCACTCTTGGGAACTTGCGCTGTGACAGCAGCCACCAGGAAGACCCGGGTAGTCCAGAGCCTTGCCACCCCAAATATGGTCACAGACTAGCAACATCAAGAGCTTGTTAGAAGTGCAAATTCTCAAGCCCTACACAAGGTCCACTGAACCAGCGTGTGCAATTTACCAAGACCACCAACGGATTGGGGTACCTGTGAAAACCAAACCAAACCCATACTCACTGCTGTCCAGTCAAGTCAGACTCAGAGCAGCCCTATGGGCCAGGGTAGAGTTACCACTGTGCATTCCCAAGACTGTAATTCTTTAAAGGAGCAGACAGCTTGTTGTTCTCCTTCAGAATGCCTGCTAATTTAGAACTGCTAGTTTGGTGGTTAGCAGCCCACTGCCTAACCGCTAGGCCGCCAGGGCTCCTTTTGTGCTCGTGAGAGGTCGAGCAAATACCATTAGCAACTAGAGAAGAACCTGGAAGGAGAAGAGCAGGGTCAGAACTGTGAGTCAATTTGGTCATTAGCACATTTCTGTGTTCACTTATTCTGTTCCTTCCCTTGTGTATTCAGTCAACAATTCTTCTTTGAACATCACCTCTGAGCCAGGATCTGTGGTATGCTAATTAAGTTGGTTTAGGAAAGGGGTCTGCCTAAGTGACTCCTGCTTCCTGGCTTTTCCTGCTTCCAGATCCCCTCTCTTTACTTCCTTCCACATTAGAAGCACATCCCTATATGTGCAGCTGATCCCTAGTTCAGGACGGGAAGTTACGTGTTGGCATGCATGCTCATAGCTCGCTCAGTGGGAGTGCAAAAAGTCAATTCCTTCAAGAGCCTAGCACAGTCTGTAAGGTTGGGATGGTGTTAAAAGTGGTGGGGTTGGTGTTAGCTCCCGTTGAGCCCATTCTGCATAGGATGCCTTCATGTGACAGAGTAGCAATGTCCCCATTGGGTTTCCTAGTCTGTCATTGTTACCAAAGGAGCCCTGGGTGGTACTTTAAGGGAAGTGTTGGACTGTCAACTGCAAAGTCAGGGGTTCACACCTACCAGCTGCTCCGCAGGAGACAGATTAGGCCCTCTGCTCCCATGAAGATTTACAGCCTCAGAATCCCATGATTGGGTCGCTATGAGCCAGGGTTGGTTCCATGACAGACCCAAAGCCCACTTTCTATCGAGTTGATTCCAACTCATGGTGATCTTATATACTTGTTGTTGCTGTCGGGTGCCATTGAGTGGTTTCTGACCCAAAGTGACCCTATGCACAACAGAACCAAATACTTCCAGGTCCTGCACCATCATCACATTTGTTCTCTGCCTGAGTCCATTGATGCAGCCACGGTGTCAATCCAGCTCGTTGAGGGCCTTCCTCTTTTGTGCTGCCCCTCCACTTTACCAAGCAGGATGTCCTTCTCCAGGCAATATGTCCAACATATTTGGGAGGCAAAATCTTGCCATATATGCTGTCCAGGACACTCTGGCCTGACTTCTTCCAAGATAGATTAGGTTGTTCGTTTAGTAGTCCATGGCAGGGTAGAATTTTCCCTATAGGTTTCTGAGATATTATGTCTCTACAGGAATAGATAGCTTCATCTTTCTCCCACAGTGAAGCTGGTGGGTTAGAACTGTTGACTTTGCATGTAGTAGCTCTGTGCGTAGCCCGCCATGTCACCAGAGGTCCTTTGCGTTTGATGGCAGTGGGGTGGAATGTTTACAATGGCAAGACCTTTTTCTCATGTATTGCTACTGACCGCGGTCTAAAGCCCAAGTGCTTAGCCATTGGGCCACCAGGATTCTTCGTGGTAAGGATGTGTTCCTGCCAAAGTTCATGAACACTACACAGCAGTGGGGTTTTGGAACTGCTAGGTAGTTTAGCTTAGGGACTGAGGCATCCATTACGCATGGTCAGCAGTCTGAGCCTTTGTCCCATGAACGAGTGGTACACTGCGCATGCTCAAAGGCTCAGGTTCCCAGCCAGGAAGGGGAGGTACACCTGGGTGTGTTCTGCACCTGAATTGGCCCACCAAGGCCAGGTGAATTCAGTTCAGCCAATGAGTTCAACCAGGCTCACCAGCACGCCCCACCTCTTGGAGTAATTTAAAAGGCAGGAGCAGAGAGCAGACCTCGTGACTTTCAGGGAAGCTTCTAAGGAGATGCACATTTCTGAAGAGCCCTGCAGGTGCCTTTATAAACCTGAAACTTCTTCTAATTCTCATAAAACTCACTTGGATCACAAACTAGGTTTGGAGGTGAATGTTTTCTCGTGTGTAGCCAAGGAGCAAGGCATATCTCTATCCTGAGAGATCTCACAGAACCATTGATTGCCCTGGCATGTTTTGGAGTCCTGATGGTGTCATGGTTATGCTTTGTGCAACAGTTTAAAACCACTAGCCACTCCACAAGGGAAAGATGGGGCTTTCTATTCCTATAAAGAGATACATCCTCAGTAACTCACAGGGGAATTCTACCCTGTCCTATAGGGTTGTTATGAGTCAGCATTGACTAAAAGGCAGTGAGTGAGTGCCCTGGCAAGTAAGCCTTGGGTATCTACACTGACTCTGTTTCTGGTTAGCTTTTCACCACTTCACCCCATGAACTTGAATTGCAGTGGATGAGGGTTGGGAGCTCTGGCTCTGGGGCTGCTTGCTTGAATTTTCACATCATGGCCCTGCCCGTGATGGGACCTTTGACAGTTGGGCAAATGAGCTCAAGCCCGAGTTTCCTTTTCTGCAGCATAGGCTGAGGAAGGAGATGTCTTCTTTCTTGTGTGCTAACTGACTTTTACCAGTTAGTATGAATTAGATCTTTCCACGAGGAAGATCAGGGAGAAGGGGGAAGGATGAAGCAACTTGGATAGAGGTGAAGGCAGCGTGAGGGGTCAGAGAGAGATGAAAGGACCACCATGTCACCTTTGACTACTCTTAGTGAGGCTGGCTTGGATTGCAGGAACGGGGAGAGTGAGGACACGGGATAAAGGCAGTGCTCATTCATTACTTCCGGGCAGAGTTCAGCCTTTGGCATGTTTGTTGGATGCTGGCGCTGTGTTCATCCAATGAAACTTCAAACTTCTGTCCTCTCATTAACCCTTTGTCTCTCCTTTGTTCACGATTTAGAACTTCTATTCTCGGGTTCTCTTTAGAGCCCCAGGAAATCAGAAGTCACAAGTCACTTCTGTTTACAGAGAGGCCCCCAGCATGCAAAGGCAGGAGGGTGTGTTAACAGCACACCGGTCCAGTGGCTGGTCACGCCCATGCAGTACAGTCTCCATCCCTTAGCTCAACAAAAGGAAAATCACCAAAGAAAAACATTTTTCTTTTTCATGGATATTTACTTTTTCAGTTCCCTCCCCCACCCATAATCTGTGTGAATTACAATAGAACACGCACACACACACATACACACAATTTTCTGCCAGAATGTGTTACTCCAATACATTCTACCCTCCTCCCTCACTGCCTCCTACCCTTTTTTCTCCTATCTACTTTCTTCCCATGACACCCAATGGACAGGTAGGGGAATTCAAAATAGACCCCAGTCTCAAATGTAGTTTAAAGCTCACTCACGCACTGCTATTGTGCCAGTTCTGACTCATAGTTACAGGATACAACTGTCCTTGTGGATTTCTGAAACAACAATTCTTTGTGGGAGTTGAAAGCTGCCCTTTCTACAGGAATGCAGCAGGTGCGTTTGAACTGCCAACCCTGCAGTTAATAGGCCAATGTGAAGGGGTTTTGCCACTTTGCCACCAAGGATCCTAAAGGTAGCATGAGGAGAACATTTATTAAATCTTCCATGGTACACAGGCAAGGGGGAGACCTGAACCACAGCTCTCGGGATTCTTGGTGCCTCGCAGTGGACAGTTCCAGCCGCATCGGATCCAGGCTTCCCAAGATTTGCAGAGCCACCAGCATAGTCTTTGCTCCTCTCCAGGATTCACAATTGCTTCCTGGTTGCTCAGGTATGTAGGAGTTTAGTGGTTCTCTAATGCAATCATCCCATTTTGCAAAGAAGATGCTGATGCCCAGACCGGGGAGAAGATTATCGGAGGCCACTGAGAAGGACACCATCACCTCAAGTCCTTCTGACCCCCCACAAGTTTCTGCCAACAGCACTGAGCTCTGGGTTACCTACTCAGTCTTTTGAAGCCTTAGCCAGCTGATGCAGCTGCCAGTTGGATTGATCAGGGTATGTGACCCAGAGCTCCTTAGAACGCGCCCCCCCACCCCAAATGCAAACTTACTGCCATAGAGTTGATACTGACTCAGAATGACCCTATAAGACAGGGTAGAACTTCCCCTGTAGGTTTCTGAGACTAACTTTCAGCCTTTCTCCTGAGAAGTGGCTGGTTGTGTGGTGGTTTAGATCTTGCAGTTAGCAGCCTTTTAGCATGAGAGGTAGGGTCACATTTCTGTTCTGATTATGCTCCATTTTCTGAGATGCCAGTGCCGAGGCTCCCCCCTCCAGGTAGCAGTGAGATTTTTCTCACTAAACTGCGCTGGATGGGAAACTTGGGGCAAGTAGTGCATCGCAGCCAAGGAAGATCTCATTGACAGTGCAGTACTTGAATAAGGCAGGAAGACACAGGAGTGGCCATCTGGCGGTGGGAAAAGTGTTCCAGGTAGGAGACAGTCAGTGCAAAAGGCCTTGTGATTGGGTTCTCCAAGCTTCTTCCTGGAACAGCAAGGAGACCAATGTGAGTGGGGCATGACAGTCTGTGTAGTGAGGAAAGATGATCACTGTGTGGGCCTCCTGTATGATTGAGAAGCTAAGGGGAATTTTTAAACCCTAAGCCAGATCAATGCTCAAGGAAGCATCAGTCAAGACATCAAATGACACGTTGCATTGGCTAAATGTGCTACAACAGATCTTTTAAAAAGACTGAAGATCAAGGATGTTACTTTGAGGACACTGCCTGATCTTGTGCCAAAACTCGCCATGGTTGTTAGGTTGGAGTCCATTGTTGCAGCCATGGTGTCAGCCCATCTCCTTGATGGTCAGTCTCTTTTCTTGTGGACCTTCAGTTTTACCGAGCATGATGTCCCTTTCCATGGACTGGTCTTTCCTGATAAAATGTAGTAGCTACAGGTTTGGATGTCATGCCTTTAGAACAGTGGTTCTCAACCATCCTAATGTTGTGACACTTTCATATAGTTCCTCATGTGTGGTGCTCCCCCCAACTATAAATTATTTTTGTTGCTACTTCATAACTATAATATTGCAACTGTGATGAATCGGATGACCCCTGTGAAAGCATTGTTCGACACCCCCCCCATGGGGGTCGCGACCCACAGGTTGAGAATCACTGCTCAGGAACATTTTCATCATAGAAGAGAGTTCGGTTGCACAGCTCTGAGTTAGAGGGTGAGACGGGTTATTTGACATTCATTTGCTGATGTGTTTGCGAACCCAGTGGAAACACTCAGGAATGAGCATCTTCTTTAGCCATATTCCTGGATCATTCAAATGCCATCTCCCCTGTGAATGCCTCACTCCATCCTTGGCTTTCCATACTTGCCATATGAAAATGGGATAATATTCAATACTTAGCATTATATATAACCCAGTATTTGGTAGTCTGCCTCAAACAGATGCGAGTCTCTCTCTTTTTCTACTAATATTTAATTTTGATATGTGAAAACATACAAAGCAAAATCTGTTCCATTTCAACCCTTTCTGGACACAATGTTCAGTGTCATTGGTCACACTCTTCATATTGAATTAACATTCTTGTTCTTTCTATTCTAGGTGTTTCCTTTCTTTTTACTTAATCTCTCTGCCACAACCCTCTCACATATATTTTGAATTACCTGTAGCCCATTTAGTTTTGTGCTGATTTTTTAAAGACTGCAATACTCAAGGATGCAATCCTTTAAGAGCTAAATTGTTATTTAGTTTAAAGATGACTTCAGGGGACAGTTTCAATTCAAGGTTTGAAGAGTAACTCAGGGTCATAGTCTCTGGGACTCTTCCAGTTAAGTAAGTCTAGATAATAAAAGAATTTTAAATTATGTTCCACAAGGTTCTCCCTTTCTATCAGCATCCTTAGGAATCATGGTGCTATGGTGCCTGCTAACCTCAAAGTCAATAGTTGAAACCACCAGCCACTCTGCAGGGGAAAGAAAAGGCTTTCTGTTTCCTTAAAGAATAGCAAGCGAGGAAACCACAGGGGGTGTTCTATACTGAGTCAAAATTGACTCCATGGCAGTGAGTTTATGTTGTTATCGAAAAAAGAACACATTTTAATGGCGGCTCTGACAGATAATATAACAATCCATAAATCAATTAGATCAAGCGAGTTTGTACATATGCTGCCATCATCCTTTTCTAAACACTATCATTCTACTTGACCCCTTTGATATCAGCTCCTGTTTTTTCCCTCTTTCCTCAACCCTCACACCCTTACTAAATTATATATAAATTAATATCTTTATACACACCGTCCTCTGTGTCCCTCTACCCATATTTCTGTTATTCGGCCCCTAGGCTGTGTGTGTGTGCATTCTAAATCCATCATTGTTATCAGTTCCCTTTTCCTCCCCTTCCCTACACAGGCACCCTGTGCCCTCATGGTATCTGAGTCAGTTCGAGTTGACTAGAGAAGCACATTCATAAACACTCATGTGTCTTAAAAAAGCTTTATATAGAAGAATAATTGTATATTAAGAAAACATCCCAGCCCAGTCCAGACCACGTCCATAAGTACGAAATTAACCCATATATCCAATAACAGTGTGTAAATTTATTTCAGCCTTATGCAACACATGCAATGACACCAAGTGCTGGAAGATCACAGGGCAGTCGGTGGAATGTCTTATGGACCCAGTGGAGGTGGAAAGTGGCATGGGTCTCCACATGACTCCTCGCCGTTCAAGGCTCTGGCTGCCGTCAATGTAGATCCATGTATCTTGTCAGCAGGAATATCAAGTCATGGGTGTCTCTCACCCCCAGGAAAGAACACAGGAGTTGCCAGAATCCTCAAGAGAAGGCCATGCCCACATTGAGACCTCACTGGCTATGGCCTGAGTGACAGTCTGGACTCCACCCCTATGCAAGATGATGGGAGATTAAAAAGCTACCACAGTATCGCTACTCCCATTACTGTTCCTGAGGATTTTATCTGTCCTGGAATCCGTGCGTGTTGCTATTTTTTTTTAATGATTTTTCTTTCAGCATCTTTCTGTGGTGTCCCTGATCTGAATGCCCTGATGCAGTATCTGTGAGTCTCCTGTGAGCAGGGACTGTGTTCTCTACATCTGGGTCTTCTTAAAGCTTTGCAAAATGTTGTCATTTGAATAACACTCAATAAATATTTGTTGAAGGAATGGCATTGCAGGTGACAGTCAGTACCTATTCTCCCATCAGTTATATGGTTGGCGGTCTTTTTACCTCTCAGACATATAGCTGAATCATTACAATGTGAGGGTCTGAGTCTGGTTATATTATTGGGACATGTAGTCAAAAGACAAAATATGTTTGCCTAAAGCACCTTTTGAGTATGATGTTTCAATAAAATGAATTGGACAGATCCTGGCAGCAGACATGTTTCAGCCACTCACAAGCTATGTGGCTTTGAGTAGTGTACCCTAAGCTCTGAATTCAAGGTAAGTAGTTTCAATGGTCAATATGCATGTGAGAGCGGGACAGTGAGTAAGGAAAACTGAAGAAGAATCAATGCATGTGAATGATGTGCAAACAATACCGAAAGTCATCTGGGCTGTCAGAAGAACAAGCAAATCCCTCTTGGAGGAAGCATGGCCAGAATGCCCCTTAGAAGTGAGGATGGCAAGTCTTCATCTCACATCCATTGGACATGCTATCAGGAGAGACTGATTCTTAAGAAAGGACATAATGCTTGTTAAAGTACAGGGGCAGCAAGAGGGAAGAAGACCCTTGATAAGATGGATGTCCACAGTGGCTACAGCACTGGGCTCAACATGGACCAACGACTGTGGTGATGACACAAGAGCAGGCAGGGTTTCATTCCGTTGTACAGTTCCGGTCTCTGGTACAAAGGAAAATAAGTTGCCCTATCCTGTGGGGTCGAGGCTATTGTGCCTGCTGTGTATTTTGTCCTAAGGATTTGCAGTGTTGTTCTTTATACAGTGTTGTTGTTATTAGCTGCTTTTCGGTCCATTTTGACTCATAGCGACCCCCATGCATTTCAGAGTAGAACTGTTCCATAGGGTTTTTAAGGCTGTGACCTTTTGGAAGCAGATTTTCAGGCCTACCTTCCTTAGGCACCTCTTGGATTCTGGGTGGGATTTAACTGCCGACCTCCTGAGTGCTAGTCAAACACTACCCAGGGAGTCCTCCCACTGAACAGTGTGAGTGTATTCCCACCTAGCGTGCTCCTCTTCCAGTGCTTGTTTGGACGGTATTCTCTTTTGATCCATAGGGTTCCATGGACTCATTTTCAGTAGTACATCATCAGGTATTTCTTCCCAGTGTGTCCTAGCTTGGATGCTCTGGTGAAGCGTGTCCAGAGTGGCTTGCTCTGGTTATAATCGTAGCTGGTGACACCGCTTACAGCAATCACAGCTATAGACAAATGACAACATGATGACAAACTGACAGATGGGAGGTATCCTAGGGAAGGAATGATCAACACAACACAACCTGAGTGGAAATCGAGGTATGGAGTCTCTGAGAGTCCAGGCTCTTCATCCTGGCACAGCCTGGGGCAGGGCCTGGAGCCAGGAACTGTGACTGCTGGGGTGAGGACCCCCAGCTTCCCCACTTGGCATTCCCTCCCCAAACACAGCTGGCAGCCTGTAGGAATTGTCTTTCCCCTTGCACATGACGGCACTGACGAGCATAACACAACCCTGCTGGTGGTTAATGACTGGTGACATTTTGAGGCCACTGCCCACCTTTGGTTGAGGGAATTTGCCAATGCTCAGAAGTTGTTGGGCTCTAACGAAATGCAACCCCTGCAAGCAAGCACTGAGTCAAGTGCATGAGGTGTGGGGCACTCTGACATCCCCGTGTGACCGTGAAAAGCAGGCTGCGGAGCAGTGGTGGCTGCTGAGGCTCCTTTCTCCTGGCAATACTGGCGTGCTGAAATGGCGGGCTGATTTGCCATGGAAAGCAGGGTTTCATGGGAACTTGAGGATTAAGAATCCACATGCCTGCAATCAATATTGTATGTTCATCGTATAATTTACTTTGAAAGGGAGACGACACAGTTCTCCGAATTTTTGGGTGAAGTAAACCACTTTTCCAAAGGAGTAAGTGGATTTCTGTGTTTATAAATCATGCCCACCACTTGGGAGTGCAGGGGAGGATATGGGAGGATGGTAAAGAAAAGCAGCAGGAGAGGACCTGAAGACCTCATGTTTCCTCAGGGTCAGGGGCCAGGCGAAGCCAATGTCCTTGGAACACCACTGTCTCTCTGGAATGGTATTAGCACAGCTTGTTATTTGCATACTATACTGAGTTAATTCTGACTCGCAGCGCCCCTATAGGGAAGAATAAACATGCCCCAATGAGTCTCTGAGACTATAATTCTTTACTCAAATAGAAAGCCTCATCTTTTTTCCATGGAGGAACTGGTGGATTCAGAACTGCTGACCTGGTGGTTAGCAGGCCAGCACCGAACCTACTATACCACCAGGACATTTCTGTTTAGCCTAGAGACTTTCAAATGGATAGAACAAGACCCAGCCCAACCCTGTTCACGGCTATCAACCCCCCTTTCTGTGAAGTCCCCACTATGTTCTGTGAAGTTCACCACTTTCTCCGTGTGTGTGTGTGTGTGTCTGTGTGTCTGTGTGTGTGAGAGAGAGTTATAAAAACAGGAACTTTGACTCCTTTTTAGAACTCTTGCAATTCCAGGCTTGTTCAACAAAGCACGAATCCCCAGTGTCTTCAACCTGACTTGTCCCATGTGGAAATACACATTGGGGTTCCAGACACACTGAGCTAATGAGTGAGTGGACACTACTGTTCTATCTAAACAAACCCTGTGTGACAGGGCTGCACCTGCCTTACTTAATTGAATAACCAGAACCGTTTTCTAAAATAGGTAATATCAACTTAATCTCCCTGCCATCGAGTCACTGCTGATGCATAGCGACCTTGTAGGACAGGGGAGAATTGCCCCCATGAGTTTCTGAGCCTGTAACTCTTAACAGGAGTAGAAAGCCTCATCTTTCCCTCACTGAGTGCTGCTGTTTTCGAACTGCTGAGTTTAAGGTTAGGGACACAATGTGTAACCCACTACACCACCAGGAGATGCTTGTGTCAACTTTCTATATACAAAAATGAGATGTTGCCAGGTCCAATGCCATCTTCATGGTCACTGCTGTATGTGAGTCCAAAGTTGTGGGCCAATACATCTCAAGGAGAATCGCCTGCATATCCAATGACACATCCCCACACCAAACCCGAGTTCCTTTTCTACTGATCAGCCTTGCTTAATGACTTGGCCAAAGTGAGCAAGCATAAATCCTCCCAGCCTCCCTTGCCAGGCACAGTGTGGTTTCCGAGAGCAGTGTTTCTTCTACAATGGGAGTGCTCATGCTTTTGCCACACTGGGCAGATTCTATGAATATTTCGACTTTTTTTAAAAACTTATTTGATCATGGAGCATGTTTCCCTTTTCCCTTTGTATGAGATGACAAAATTTCACTCACTTCCTAGTCATCCAAGGAAAGAGTAAACTTCCCTGCCCTGCCAGCGAAGGGCTTGGCCAATAGAATCAAAGTGGAAGGAGTTGTGTGCCACTCTCGATCAGAGGTTTGAAGAGAAATGGTCCTTTTGTTGCTTACCTATCCTTCAAGAGGAAGGAACCCTGGTAATATAGTGGTTATGCGTTGGGCTCTTAACCTCATGAGTCACATGCAAGTCTTTCAATTTCAAAGCCTGATTGTTCCCCTGCACAAAGCTAACAGAGATAAGCAACAACTGCTTGTAGGCTGGAAAGATTGCCTGAACATAGTGTACTTTGGGGATTTCTTACTGCCAGGAGAAATACAGGCGATGTGGCAGGTGACGGTCCTAGTATCTCTCAGCTGCCAATCAGAGGCAGGTTCTGAGCCTTCAGTCAGGGTCACTGGAGGAAGTGGCTCATGGTGCTGCTGCCATAGTCCATCCCAGGTCAAGCCCTCTGAGGTGCTGGGTTACAGACTTTTGGATTGGCACTCAGTGAGGGCTGCTTCAAAGCTCCTTCCTTTCTTAAACTTGCTCCTGCAACCACATTCTTTCTGAAGGTCCTTGTCAGTAAGCCGAAATCCCAACCAATTTGCTGAGTCAGGACAAAATGCAAAATTGATGGTACCGAGAGACAGTAAACCACCTACAACCTTTTAGACCATGTCAACAGATCATCTGTAGCCTCAACTGCAGAAACATTTCACTAAATCCTCTCTGTTTCTCCACAAAGATTAGGAATGCCCTTCTATCTTTTAAAAACAGATATTGGTCTGGCACCACTTCGGTTCCAGCTGAGGTAGTGGATTCACCTGAGCTAAGCTCTAGAGAGGATCACTTAATCTTCATTCAAGATATATGTCATGAGGACTGTAGATCATGCAGGGACTGCACAATCCCTCTGTGTCGGCAGCGGCTGTATCACGGCCTGGCCCATTGGGAAGAGAGACGGACCCATGGCAATTATAAGGCAAGATGCTGAGGGTGCTGGGGTGGTCTAGGGATACAGGAAAGGAACTATTGGGCATGGAGGCAATTATGAAGGGTTCTTTTTTCCCATGGACCAAACCCATGCCAGTTGCCATGAAGTTAACTCTGATTCATAGGGACTCCTTTGCGCCAGAGTAGAACGACATTCTGTTGTTTTTTTTCTATAACTGATTTTGTTGTTGTTGTTTGAAATGCAGCACCAGGCCTTTCTTCAGAGACATTTCTGGCTGGGCTTGAAGCTCCAATCTATGAGTTAGTAGGCAAGTATGTTAACCAACTGCACCACCCAGGGACTCCTCCATGTGACTAAAGAATGACTTAAGGACTTCCCCCACAGACCCAAACCAAAACCAAATCCACTACCATGGGGCTGACCTCATATATGGCACAATAGACTGGCTCTGCTGATTTTCAGAACTGCACATCTTTACTGGAGCAGAAAACCCTCATCTTTCTCCCAAGGAGTAGCTGGTGGGTTTGAACCATTAACTTTGCCATTATCAGCAGCCCCACTCTTAACCCAATATACCACCAAGAGTGGTTCAATTTGGAAAAATAGTATGTGATCACCTATCTATGAAGGGAAAACCCTCTCATAGAGTGCACTTACACAAATGAGAAAGAAAAGAGTCCCCAAATGCCCGTCTTAATCAACAATCTGGGGAAGGGTGTTCAGGGAAGCAGCTTTCAAATGTGGCTGGAGATTATAAAAATAATCAACCTAATCCCTGTTTTAAAGAGCCCTGGTGGTACAATGGCTAAGGACTGGGTGGCGAAACAAAAGGCTGGTAGTTTGAACCTACCCATGGGCTCTAAAGGGGAAAAGACCTGACGAGCTGGTCCCATAACGATCTCAGCCTAGGACACCTTTGGGGGCAGTTCTACTCTGTCCTGTAGGGTCACTATGAGCTGACATCAACTTAAAGACACAAAGCACGTTTGACTGTACGTCACTTGTTGATAGAGTTTGTGCAGAGCATTCTGAGTAGAAAACAGACTCAGGGGCATCTGACATCAACCAGCAACAGTCTCTTTCCTTGAGAAAGACTGTGGAAAGGGATGAGGAGGGAGCTTCCAAAAGCGTGTGGAAAAATGATACGAAAAAGTAATGGAATTTTGCCATGAGCTTTTTGAAGCTCTCTTCATGAGAGCTAGTCCTCCATGGAGGTTTCTAGAAAAGTGAAACACAAAAGAAGAGGCTGGTAAGTCCCACTGAACAATTCCAGGGGAGATTGGGTCTTGACTCAGAGTACTTGAGCATTCTGGCTTATTCCTCCAAATAGCAAATCAGACTACACCAGGTTCTGAGACTCAGGGAAGGCAAATAAGACACACCAGGCCCATGATTCAGACTTATGGGGAAAGTCACACTGGAGAGGGAAGGCCTCTTTGCCTTGTGTGCCTGACAAGTGTCTCATTTGCCTCATCTAAAACCCAGCCCTGGAAAAAAGGCTAACAGTACCAGCTTCAAACTTGTGTTTGAATCTTGTCTCTGTCACTTATTAACTTAGCCACCTTAAATACCTTCCTTTAGTTTTCCATCTGTAAATGAGGCACAGTTCCAATCATAGGGCCTTCAGTAAATGGCTATTATTAGCTAGGCATGCACTCCTGTTTTCTAGGCGAGAGTCCTCAGCCAGGTTTTTGTGGGAGCTTGTTCTTCAGGGTATTGTCATAGATGAGTGTGTCACCCAGATTCCTCCCCGGGCCAAGAGACTGATTTCCCCAGCTGCTGAGAGAGCCACTGATAGAAAAGGTCCCAGCTATCTGGCCCCTATCAGGATTGCCTCAGCTGATGAGAGCTCATCCAAGGTCTGCTCCTTCCCCAAACTAACCTTCATCCAACGACTTGTCAATGTAGGGGTATAAATGGCATAGTGGAGGCATTTGACCCCCCTGAAACTTCACAAAAGGCAATGGAGGAAGATTAAGATAAACAGCCCAAGGCTGATTCCTATGAGACAGAGATCAAAATGCCTCCACCCTCCTTTCTTTTCACAGTTTCTGACACCAACCATCCCTACCATGACACTCTCTTCTTCTCTGCTGGGTTTGATAATCCTTAAGTGGCAATGGCCACACAGAACTCGCAAACAATACTTATGTTTCTGGGGTTAATTGGGGACCTAGCAGGTGACAATTCAGGATCAGAAATGACTGGAGATATAGTTCTTCAGTCAGGACAGTCTCTTCCCAGTGGTGCCCAGAGGCAGAACTTTTTCTGGTCCTTGGCCTCTGCCCTGCAGCTCCTTGACCTCTGCTGTGCTTGGGACCGTGTACAAAGTTCTTTCAACTCTGCTGATAAGTGCGTTGAGGCAGCCCGCTTTGTCTGGAAACCTTGGCCCAAAGACACTCAGCTTTCTCATTCTGTGTGCTGGCGAGCTCCCTGTTCTGGGGTCTTGGTGCTGCTGCCTCTGCTTCCATGAGCTATTTATCTGCCACTGTTTTTCATTGTCTCCTGATGCATCCAGTGTCAGGGATCTCTGTCTCCTGGACAGAGGTGGTGCTCAGAGTAATAATCCTGGGTCCAAAGAGCACACTCCACTGCTGGCTCGTCTTTCTCGGTGCTCTTGAAACTCCACTTTCTGTTTCTGAGTTAACTCACCCAGGATGACCAAACCAACCAATTCCTACATTAGGGGTCTACAGGTCTTATTTGAATGGTCTCACCTCTTCGAGGATGCCATGCACCTTACTGATATTATTAGCATGCTATCTACTTCCCTCGGTGGCATAGTTCCACCCTGTCATTGGTAGGAGTAACAAAGACTATAGCTAGAGGAGAACTAGTAAGCAATTCGCTGCAACGTGTTAGGCTACAAAGTCCCAGGCTACTGGTCACCACTTGGCCAGGTCCCAGTTACAGAGCTCTCTGTGATGGCTCCTTTTGCATATCAATGTGGCGAGGCTATGGTGCCCAGTTTTTTGGTCAAACAAGCATTCATCTATTTGCTCTTGTTTTTTAAACATTTTATTAGGGGCTCATACAACTCTTATCACAATCCATACATATAAATATATCAATTTTATAAAGCACATCTGTACACTCTTTGCCCTAATCACTCTCAAAGCATTTGCTCTCCACTTAAGCCCTCCGCATCAGTTCCTCTTTTTTTGTCCCGTCCCTCCCCCCTCCCCCCTCCCTCAGGAGCTCTTGATAATCCACAGATTGTTATTTTGTCATCTCTTGCCCTTTCCAGAGTCTCCCTTCCCCCCTTCTCGGCCGTCCATCTCCCAGGGAGGAGGTCACATGTGGATCCTTGTAATCAGTTCCCTCTTTCCAACCCACTCAGCCTCCACTCTCCCAGTATCACCTCTCACACCCCTGGTCCTGAAGGTATCGTCCACCCTGGATTCCCTGTGCCTCCAGCTCCCATATGCACCAGTGTACAGCCTCTGCCCTATCCAGTCCTGCAAGGTAGAATTTGGATCCTGGTACTTGGGGAGAGGAAGCATCCAGGATCTGGGGGAAAGCTTTGTTCTTCATCGGTACTACATCACACCCTGACTGACCCATCTCCTCTCCTAAATCCCTCTATGAGGGGATCTCCAGTGGTCGACATTTGGGCCTCTGGTCTCCACTCTGCACTTCCCCCTTCATTCTCTATGGTATATATATATCCATATACACACAGATATATATGTATATATATATATACATATATATATATTCTTTTTTTTTGCATGATACCTTATACCTGGTCCCTTTGGCACCTCATGATCGCACCGGCTGGTGTGCTTCTTCCAGGTGGGCTTTATTGCTTCTGAGCTAGATGGCCGCTTGTTCACCTCATCTATTTGCTCTTATGAAGGAGTTGGACTCAAGCAAAATAGAATACCTTCCATAATGTGGGAAGGGGTAAACCTATCAGCCAAAGGCCTTCAGTGCAGAAAGGGAGTTTCCCTAGGGTGTGTTCTGACCATTCTTATTCTTGTCTTTTCCCATCACCTAACCTATGGATTTTAGGATGAACATCTACAGAGCTCTTTAGGCTGTTGCCTGACCTATGAATTTGGAACTTGCCATTCCCCTATGTGAGCCAATTCCTAGAAATAAGCCTCACTCTCTGGGGCTCTGGTGTCGTAGTGGGTGGCCCATTGGGCATCCAACAGCAAGGACATCAGTTTGAAAACACCAACGGCTCCTTGAGGGAAAGATGAAGCTTCGTAATCTCCTGAAGAGTTACAGTCTCCAACGCCCAAAAGGTCAGTTCTATACTGTTTTACACAGTCACTTTGAGTCCACCTTGATGTCAATGAGTGGCCGGTGCAGTGGTTAACCATAGGAGCCCTGGTGGATATATCAAATATCTCCAGTTACAGCTATATAACTGGTTTGGTTTCTCTAGGGAACACTGACTATGACACTCTCCATAGGCAGGGATGAGACCTCTGTTGAGATTTCCCTCTTGTGCCCTTCCTTGATTCCCCCCACAGGTGCTTATTCCCTGAGCATTCCTCAATAAATGTCAGGAATCCAGAACTCATTCCATCACAGTGTCTCCTTCTTCCAGGGAGTCTGAATGGCATCCGGGGAGTATGAACTACAGTCTCCATCCAACTTCCTCCTATTTCTATGCTCCGGATCTTATTTGGGGCTCATTTGGTTGTAAACAGGCAAAGAGACCAGTACTTGGAAGAGAGAATCCTAGGAAAATGGAAAGGTGGGGAGAACAAGAGGACAGCTGGCTCTGTCGACCGTTCCTGACCACCACTGGCATGTTCCTGTGTTCTTTGTGTCTGTCTCTCAGGGCACATGCTGTAATCTCGCAACATAGAGCGCCTCCTCCACGTGGCGGGACATGTGCTTCTGAATTATGCTTCTTAGGTGCCAGGCCACTTGCAAAAGCGGGACTTTCCTTTTCGTTTTTTGGTTGGAAATGTTCCAGAAAAAGCGTCTAGTTGACCCATCTTATGTCAGTGTCTCCACTGGGCCAATGAAAACAGCCTTGTGACCGTATTGAAATGTGGTGTCTTCCCCAGGGAACTGATATTTCAGCCAGTGAGGTAGTTCACAGGGACAGATAAGAAAGGGGGTTGGGACAGATTAAAATAATAATAATGTCTATTTGCAAAGAATAGGGCCGTATTATTTTTCGGATGCCCCCCATCTGAACACCCTACCACTGAATATAGGCAGGAGGTAGGGCCCACCTGTCACTCAAGCAGCTAAAAATGTACAGCACTTGCTGTAGCAGCTGCTAATGTGCCCATGTATTAGCACTTGGCACCCACCACTCCCAAAAATGCCAATGGTCTCACAGGAAGCACATGTAACTCCCCACACAGGGAACAGTCATTGAGCAGACAGGGGAGTTGACATCCTCCAGGACCTAATGCCACTTTAACCAATGACACATGTGGATAGGTGGAGCCACACTCCAGTTCCCTCAGCCTTTGGGTGGGACAACTACAAGAGGATTTATACTGTCTCTGGGAACGTACTCAATGACATTTCTTTATCGGCCCCTTCCCTTTGCTCTATCAGTATTACCCTTCTCTACTGGTCCTTCCTGGAGGCACCTCCCAAGGAAACAATAGTCTAGCTGCCATTCCAATTCTAGTGGATTCCAATTCTTGGTGATCGCATTCATGTGAGTCAATCAGAACTGTGCTTTCTGCAGATTCTTTCTCTCCCCTTTTTAAGAGTAGTTTTAAGGACATTGTGAAAGCTTCCCACCATCCAGTTCCAGAACATTTTCATCGACCCTGCAGCCATTAAGCAGTCATTCCCCATTGCCCCTCCCACCCCACCCTGGGAAACCACCAATCTACTCTATGGCTCTACGGGATTTACCTGTCCAGCATTTTTCCTCTAAATGGACTCACAATACATGGCATTTGGTGTTTGGCGTCTTTCACTTCATGTCTTGCGTTCACCTGTGTTACAGAGTCTGTCCGAATCAAAAGCCTTAGTTTTCTTGTGGCAGACTATATGTATACCCCACTCTGTGTAGATCATATTTTCTCTATTCTTCTACTGATGGGTATTGTTGGCTTATTGTTTACCTTTTGCCCATAGTGATTAGTGCAGCATCCATCTGGGTACTCTTCTTTCATTCTTTTAGATATGCACTTGGGAATGGACTCCCTGGATCAGCCGGCAAGGGTTCATGACCAAGTGGGTTATGTTGGGCTGCTAACCGTAAGGTCAGCATTTTGGACCCTTTAGCTACTGCGAGATAGAAATGCTCTCATAATGATCCACAGCCCCCCAGACCCACCAGCCACAATTCTACTCTGTCCTTTCGGGTTGCTGTGAGTCAGAATCGCCTCGATGGCAGTGGTAGTGATGAAGCCAGCGACTTGAGAGTGGAACCAGGGACCGTGGAGAATTCTGGCAGTAGCCATGGTGTCCTCACTACCCAGATGCCAGCAGCCACGAGTGAACAAAGGAGGCACAAGCAAGGTTCTTGCTGACTTCATGCTGGCGACCCGGCTGCCCCTGCTTCCTCAAATGCCATTTCCTCAGCTTTACTGACAACGGGGTGTACTCCCTATTATCATGTCACCAACTCTTTCAATGGTCCACCTAGCCAGGTGTGATTCCAGACACTCACTGTGCAGCCACCATCAGCGATGGTGGCTGCCCACCTCATTTGTACACATGCAAAGAATGTGATCATTCTTGGCACTGGTGTCCTTAGTCATCCTGGTTGGTATATTTACATCCTTGGGGAGCTGGGTCAGTGAGCAAGCGCTTCTCAAGGTGCCCATATGATCTGTTTACTGAGAGTGCCAGCCCAAGGATCTGACTTGCCACCCACAGTGAACGCACCTCTGAGGCAAAGGGGAAGGCTTCTTTCTAACTGGGAGACCAGCAGGTCTTCTGCAGACATCACTCCCCTGCAGCATTCTGATCCGAGGCCTTTCATATTCCAAAGAGCAGCAATAAGATTCCCATCTGCCACCCAGTCAGACTCACATGTGAGAATTCTCTTTTTAGAGCAAGACAGCCAATGCAGTGAGCTGGGTAAAGGGGCAGTCTCACTCTGAGGAGACTCAGCCAGGAGTGTAGGGACAAGGAGTGAAATGTGCAGCTTCCAGCTGCCACCCAAGCCTCCGTAGTGCAGTGGCATGAGAGCAAAGAGATAGTCCTTTGTGACTCTTTGACCTCCTTCCTGGCCTTGGTGGAATTAACACTGCTCAGTGCCAGTCTCTTCTGAATATACAGAAAAGATAGCTCAGAAAAGAATAGAGTTAAATAAGAGCAGGACAGAGTAAGGTGGCTTCATGGTGTTGCATTTGTGTGTCTCAGAGCCCATCCTGGCTCACAGTGACCCTCTGTGACAGAGAAGAACTGTTCCACAGATTTTTCTAGGCAGAATTTTAAGGAAATGTACCTAGCAGCACAGTGGTTGCATGTGCGGCTGTAACAGAGAGACTGGCAGTTTGAACTCACTGATCCCCATCGAGAGAGTGAAGACGTGACTGCCTGCTCCCATGAAGACTCCTAGCCTGTTGTTGTCTGTCCATTTGTGGTGCTGTGGTGAGTTGTGTGTTACTGTGATGCTTGAAGCCATGTGACTGGTATTTCAAATGCCAGCAGGGTTACCCCAAGTGAAGAGGTGTCAGGGAAACTTCCAGGCTAAGAACACAATACAAAGAAGGGTTCCACTGCCCACTTCAGAGGAAGTAGCCGCTGAAAACCCTAACACTATAGCACAGTGTGCCTTGCCTTTCCTTCCCATCACAGGGAGTCAGAATCGCCTCAATGGCACATAAGAACCAACAACACCTTTGAGGAGGGAAATCTCCTTCAGTAGGGCTGGGTGAGTTTAAACTGGGTGGCTTCTTGGTTAGCACTTGAGCTCTGAATCATCTCACCACCAGGCTACCATCTTTATGATGCAGGCAAATAAAACCATCTTGGTCCTGCTCGGTATTGCCAGTGTCATCATGCTCTTTCTCCCATAAGCACATGTCTGGTGGTTGGACCACAGCAAACCCGGTTGAAACTATTTCCTCATCACCACGTGTGTGTCAGAGTAGAAGTGAACCATGAAGTTTTCTTTGATTAAAAACATTTTTATTGTGATTTGGGTGAAGGTTAAAGAGCAGCTCAGCTGTCCATTGAGCAATGCATACACATTTTGTTTCATGTCATTGACAGCAATTCCCACAATGTACCATCACTTCCCCCACATCTTCTTGTTTCTTGTCTCCAAGCTTCCTTCATTCTCAACTTTTTTGAACTTCGTTCTTGGGGGAATGCTGTCTTTTGATCTCATGTGATCTATTATTCTACGGTATTTGTATGTCTCTAATGTCATTGTTCCCATTGTAGAACTGTCTATTGTTTGGTTGAACATCGAGCCATGATGAGTTCAGTTCCAGACCTGCAGGGTAACTAAGCACCATAGTCTTGCAATTTCACCAGCCTTTATGCAAACAGTAAGCTTGGTGTTTTATCATGATTTTGAGTTTTGCCCCACATTTCCCTTCTACTCTAATCAAGCCCCTCTAATGTGATCTCTTTCATAGCAGTCAATAGTGGGAGCTAGGCACCATCTAGTTCTTCTGGTCTCCAGTGGTGGAGGGTGATCGTTGCTTGAGTCACTAGTCATTGATTCATTGTGCCCAATCAGTTCTCTTCTGCTGTCCTCTGGATGGAGAGAGACCAACTGTTGACCCTTTCCTGATTGCTCAGGAACTTTGAAAATCCCAGAGACAATGGTCCTGATCCCCCAGGCTCAACAACTCATTCCCTCACAGTTTTTGCATCTGTCTCAGAGATTTTTTCCACCCCCACCCCGTTTTATGACATTGGTCCCTGTATGCTCCACCATATACCTGGATCTATTTAACAACCAAGGTCAATACATTCTATAAACTTTTCAATGGCCGAGGATTCTGAAGAAGATTGCCAGGCTTCTCTTTCACAGCTCCTCTAAGTGGGTTGGGAATGACAACTTTTCCCTTAATAGCAGAGCTCATTAACTGTTTACACCCCTAGATACTTCTTACTCTTAGAAAACTCACTGCCATCGAATCCATGCTGACTCACAGCCAACTTATAGGGCAGCGTGCAACTGCTCTTTGAGTGTCTGAGACTCGAAGTCTTTATGGGAGCAGAATGCCTTATCTTTCTCCCACAAAGCAGCTGGTAGTTTCAAACTGCTGATATAGCAATTAGCAGCCCAACTTGTAGCCACTAGGCCACAAAGGTTCTTTTCCTTCTTAGGCTGAGCTTTGCTGAAGGTCGTCCGACATGGCCTTTCAGCTTAAGTAAGGGGTCCCAAGCTACAGGCTGCACAAGTTGCTCCCTGAAACACGTGGCCTGGGCCCCCAATGTGGGCACACAGAAAGCCAGTCCACCTCTCAGGGGTTTGGCAGAGCCGCAGCACAGCAAGGGTCTCCCTGAAAGCCCCTCCACCCCATGCCCAGAACCTCCCCCAAACTCACCCCTGCTCCAGGCTGCTGGTACTCACTGTAGGTCCTGTCACCACTGCTGGGCCCAGGGGGCAGTGCTGGGCCGCCACGCCAGCAGACTCTCCGCTAGTGGGGCAGGCTGCCCCCTGGTGGCCACCCATCTTGACTTGGTGCAGAAACATTGCAAACTTGGTTAAGAGGAGCTGAGAAGAGAGGAGAGGGGTCACAGGGGGCCCTGGCTGGTGGGCTGTGAGACACCTCAGTGAGTGACTGGGCAGGGCAGGACTGGACAGCCACAGAACTTGCCCCTCTACGCAGAGAGGGGAATAGGAAGCCACAGCTGTTCTCAGTCCAGACTGATGTTCCCCATCAGCCCCATGTGTATGCAGCCCCCCCTCCACCACCCGTCTTCATTCGGCTCCAGGGCACCTTCCTTGCCCCTAGCCCCTTCCTCACTAGGGTGTGCTCATAGTCCTCTCTCCTCTGGCAACCTGCTGCTGGCTGCTCAGCCAGCTCTGCAAGTCCTAGGCTTCCCTCAGGAAGCCCTGCAGTGCCAGCATCCTCTTCAAATCCTGGCCCCTGTGGTGACAGCCTGAGTCCCCCAACAGTTAGTGTGCATGTGTCCACACTCTGCAGGACAAGGGACCCAATCAAAGGGGCTGCCTGAAGGACAAGGTTCTTCATGGTCTTTGCCCAGGCTGCTCCTCTGGATTCAAGAAGCAAACCCAGGCCAGGGGGAGTTGGGGCTGGCGAGGGTGTGGCTGTGGGGAAGGGCAGGTGACTGGAGCCAGGGAGCCGAGCCCCTGCAGGCTCTCCTCAAAGGTTTGTGGGAAGAGGAAACAGTGAAGGACTCATCTTTTCCTGACACATGTTTACAGGCCTCTGTCACGGTTCTCTTCAAGGCAGGGGTAGCATCTAGGGGAATAAGCGACCCCAGCCAGTTTTCTGGTACCAACGGATGCAGTGACCCTCACTGTTGGGCTGCCAACTCCCGCAGTGTCTGCAGCTGCTTCCAGAGCCTCCCCTGCATCACACCCAGCTGCTCTGAGACCTCAGTTACAAGAATCTACATATAACTTCCTCCCTGGGGTATGGACAACAGAAAAGTGGGTGAAGGGAGACAAAATATGTAAGATCTGACAAATTATCAAGGGTTCATGAGTGAGGGGGGAACAGGGAGGGCGGAGAAAAATGAGGACATGATGCCAGGCCTTAAGTGGAGAGCAAATGTTTTGAGAATGAAGAGGGGAATGAATGTACGGATGTGCTTTACACAACTGATGTATGTATGGATTGTGATAAGAGTTGTATGTGCCCCTAATAAAATGATTTTAAAAAAAATTAAATCATTTAAATTTCTCAGGACAATGCCATTTGTATTTCAACGCAACATTCACGAAAGCTATTTTTTCACCTTCACTATCTTCTATTTAGTTTTAGATAGAGCAAAAGCAATTCTTAGCCTTTGTATGAGATGTAATGCAAGTAGACATAAATTTATGCATAATTAAAAATTTGAATGAACAAAATATTTTGTTAAAGAATTTGAACTTTTGTGAAAATCATAGAAAGCATATAGCATTTTATTGAAGGGTTGGGAATTGTTTCCTCTATTTTATTCTAGTATTTGGTCTGAGGTTCTTACGGCATATTTTGATTGTTGTCATGTAAGAGAATGTACATTCCATATAAGAGAAAACTTTCCTTATAATATTTTCCTATCCATTGCTTCCTGCTGAATCTCTCATTTGTTCTTTTATCGTTTTTTCCTATAAAAACCCCAGGCTGCTTAATTTTATTCTTATTAATCATTTATATAAGTTAAGAAAATATTTATTATATATACATTTTTATTAAAAATCATTTCTTGGAGACTCTTACAACTTTTGTTGCAATCCATATTGATTGCATCAGACATTTTGTACATATGTTGCCTTCATTCATTTATAGACATTTCTTTCCTTTTCTTTTTTAAAATCATTTTATTGGGGCTCATACAACTCATCACAATCCATACATACACCAATTGTGTAAAGCACACTTATACATTCGTTGCCTTCATCATTCTCAAAATTTGCTTTCCGCTTGGGTTCCTGGAATCAGCTCATTTCCCCTTTCCCCTCTGCCCCTCTCACCCTGCTCCTCTTCCCTCATGAACCCTTAATAATTTATACATTATTATTTTCTCTTATCTTACACTGCGCGGCGTCTCCCTTCACCCAATTTTCTGTTGCCCATCTCCCAGGGGGGAAGTTATATGTAGATCCTTGTGATCGGTTTCCCATTTCTACACCCACTTCCCTCCCAGAATCGCCACTCTCACCGCTGGTCCTGGGGGGTTCATCTGTCCTGGATTCCCTGTGTTTCCAGTTCCCGTCTGTACCGCTGTGTATCTTCTGGTCTAACCAGGTTTGCAAGGTAGAATTGGGATCATGAGAGGTGGGGGAAGGAAGCGTTTAATAACTAGAGGAAGGTTGTGAGTTTCATTATTGCTACACTGAACCCTGAGTGACTCAACTTCCCACTACCCCTCCGCAAGGGATGTCCAGTTGTCTACAGGTGGGCATTGGTCCCCCATCATGCACTCCCCTCATCCACGATGATATAATCCCCACTCCCGCCTTTGTTGCTTGAAAACTGGTCCCCTCAGCCCTTCATGATCACACATGTTGGTGTGATGCTTCCATGTGGGCTTTGTTGCTTCTGGGCCAGCTTGTTTACTTTCAAGCCTCTAAGGCCCGGGACGATATATCGCTTGATAGCCGGGCACCATCGCCTTCTTCACCACACTTACTTATGCACACATTCATCTTCAACGTTTATGTGGTGAAGGTGATCACACAATGATGGTTTTTGTTCTTTGGTGTCTGCTACCTGGTCCCTTCAACACCTCGTGCTCACTTAGGCTTGTGTGCTTCTTCTCTGTGGGCTTTGTTGCTTCCGAGCTACATTTCAGCCTGTTTGCCTTCAAGCCTTTAAGACCCCCAGAGTTTCATTATAATGTGCAGAGAGTGGCTATGAGCCAAACCCACTCGACTGCACCCAACAACAATAACAACAGGACTTGTGCTTCTAACAATATGCTGAAGAAGACCGTAAGAGAATATCCCCTTCGTTTAGAGCAGCGGCTCTCGACCTGTCGGTCGTGTCTACTAAGGGGGTCAACAGCCCTTTCATGGGGTGGCCTGAATTATAGCAGTAGCAAAATTACAGCTATGATGTAGCAACAAAAATAATTTTATGGTTGGTTGGTCACGACTACATGAGGAACTGGATGAAAGGGTCGTGAGTAAGAATGTTGAAAACCACTGTCCAAGAGGGAGACTCAATTATTGATACAGTTGACGGGCAACAAAATAGACTCAGCCCCAATATAGATGGGATAGCACAGTGGCTACAACAATAAACACAAGCCAAAGAAACACTGCAAGGATGGCACAAGACGGGACAGTGTCTCATTATATTGACATAGAGTTGCTATGAGTCAAAACCCACAAGAGAAAAACAGGACTTGTTTTTCTAACAATGTACCTAAGTAGACCTTAAGAGAATCTCCTTTTAGTTTAGCGCAGCGGGTCTCAAACTGAGGGTCGTGACCCCTTTTGGGGGATGAATGACCCTTTCACGGCAGTGGACCGTTCATTAAAGTGGAAAAATTAGAGTTATGATGTATCAATGAAAATAATTTCATGATTTGGCAGTCACCCCTACATGAGGAATGGTATGAAAGATTCGTGGCATTAGGAAGGTTGAGAACCATTTCCCTAGAGGAAGACAGAATTCTTGGTAGAGTAGAAGGGCAGCAAAGGAGAGGCAGCCCCTACAAGATTGATTAGCCCAGTGGCTGCAACAATGAGCACAGGCAAATGAACAACTCTGAGTATGGCATTGGACTGAGCAGCATATCATTATATTGTGCATAGAGTTGCTGTGACCAGAAACCCCCTTGACAGCACTCAACAAAAATAACTACAGGACTTGTGCTTCTAACAATATGGTGAAGTAGGACTTAAGAGAAAGTCCTTTAACTTTAGAGCAGCAGTTCTCAACTCCCATAGTTCCCACAGCAACCTAGACCAATTGGTGGGAGGAATGGGCAGATAAAGGCTGCATTGGGGGTTTCGGTGCTTGTTGGAGGTGAAGGCTGACGTGTTTAGAGTGGAGAGAGGAAAACAGCCTGTTGGGGAAATGTTATTGGAGATGGCTTTGAGACTAGCCTCTACTGGTCTCTTGCTCCTCACTCTCCTCTTGGTAGCAGCACGTGTGTTCCCCTCCCCACCATTCCCTCATCCCAACTTGGAGCCCTTCTGGCTATTATTTCCTTATGGAAAAGCTGTCAGCTCATCATCCTGCTTTCTTCCATCCATGCTTCTTTAGCTCCGTGTTGACTTCTAACAGGAGAGAATCAGAAAAGTTAAGTCCCCACCCCACAGGGCCTTTGCTGAAGGAGACTGCAATCTGTGTACGGAATATCTCCTAGCTCACTCTCTCACTTCTCCCTAATAGATTTTTCCTGCCACTGCTCCTGGCTGGAGGGGATGGAGAGTTCAAGTGATGCCACAGAAGTCACAGCAAAAGAACCAAGGCACACGGAGGACCATTCATGAGCTGGAATATGATAGAAGCTCTTGAATGGGAAGCCACCATTCTGGCAGTAAACACGCTCCTATGGACCCTCCCAGTTCTAAGACTTTAGTGAAGTCCCACCTGAATGAGTTCTCCCTGGGTGAGTTCCTCCTGAAAGCGAAAGAGGGTTTATCCTTCTTTATCTTTGAAGCTACGCCTTCTATACCTACTGGATCCAGATATTGAGGATCTTCGCTTCCTGATTCCTGAACTCAACTTTGCTGATTGATAGCTGCATGGCCAAGGACCCGGACACAGCTCCGGATTCTCTGTTCGCTCTCTTTAGCCACCATTGGTTTCCTTTTGTCTAATTGTGCAACAGAAATCTCAGAGGATGCTTTATTCCAAAGTTCTTCCACTTCCCTAAAGGCGGGTATAGAGAAAGGCAAAGTTAACTTGAGTCGCTCCAGCACACACTAGAACCCCAAGGGGGCTGCATAATTCTCATCCAAAAGTAGAGATCTGCTGCCTCACCCCTAGACTGGGAACCCATCATGGGTAGGGGCCAAGTGCTGTTTCTATCTGGACCTTCAGGGTCTTCTCAGTGCCTGGCTCATAGAGGAAATGAACAATGCTTGTTTCTTCTTAACAAGTCAGAGATTTACTATTTTTGTTAGGGTCGGTCCTGTTGGTTCCCACTCATAACAACCCTATGTGAAACAGAACACAATGCCACCCGGTACCAACATCACAATTGTTCTTATGTTTGAGCCCATTACTGCAGCCCCCATGTCCATCCAGCTCATGAGAGACTTCCTCTTTTCCATTGCCCGTCCACTTTACCAAGCATGATGTCCTATTCCTGGGCCTGGTCTCTCCTGACAACATGTTGAAAGTACATGTCCAAAGGGTGACAAAATCTGGCCATCCTTACTTCTAAGGAGCATTTGGCCTGTGCTTCTTCCAAGACACGTTTTTATTGGTGCTTCTGGTAGTCCATAGTACTTTCTATGGTTCTTTTTTCCTAGCAGTGTAATTCAAATGCATCGATTCTTCTTTGGCCTGCCTTATTTAATCTCCAAATTTTACATGCATAGGAAGTGTTTGAACATACTATGGCTTGTGTCAGATGCACCTTAGTTCTCAAAATAACATCCCTGCTTTTCAATACTCTAAATAGGTCTTGCGAATATTTAGCCAATACAATGCAATGCATTTTTTAAGCTGTTGACTGCTGCTTGCATGAGCGTTGATCATGGATCCAAGGAAGAGGAAATCCTTGACCACCTCACAATTCTACATCTAAGCATATACCTCAAAGAATAACAAACAGAGACTCAAAGAGATAATGGTATACAAGTTCACTGCAGCACTACCCACAATAGCTGAGAGGTGACTATTACTAAAGTGCCCGGGGCCCGAAGAATGGATAAACCAAACAATATCTAAGTCATACAATGGAATATTATTCAGCCTTTAAAAAGGAATGATGTTTTGGAACATGCTACACCATGCAGGGACCTTGAACACCTTCTGCTGAGTGAAACAAGTCAGACCATAATGAAATTGATATAAAATATGCAGAATCCATAGGGAAATCCATAGACAGCAAGCAGAGTCACGGTTGATAAGGATTGGGTGACGAAAGCAATGGGGAGTGACTGGTTAATGAGCATTGACTGTGTCTCCATTCAGAGTGATCCAAATGTTGGCCTGATCCTATATTTGATTTGCATGGAGCCCCTGCCCTCTCCTGAGGGGTAGCCTCAGCAAAGGCACTGAAAGGCTCAGAATCTTGTTTTCCTGACCTGTGAGTGTGCTGGAAAGATTAGATGGAGTAATAAATAATGACACTGATCACAACCAATAATTATACAGCACTTACTATGGGCCAGACATTGTTCCCCAGCCGTGCTTCTAGCAGGAACACAAATACAATGCCCTTGGGGCCTAACAGAAACTCAGATTCCACTTCAGCAGATCTGAAGCAAGCTGCGAGAAATGGAGTTTCTAATGGGGACAACAGTGAGGATCAGGATTCTCAGAAGGATTGAGGCATTTGAATGGCAGTGATGGCAAAGACCGTGTGTGGAGTATACTGTGTGTGGCCAGGAGAACGAGCAAATCAGTCCTGGAGGAAATTGAGCCAGGACACTCTTCACAGAATGTTCTTAGAAGAGAGAATGGCAAAATGTTGTCATGCTGATTTTGGTCATGTTTTAGGAAAGACCAGTTGCGAGAAGAGGACATCATGTGGATCTGGGGAAACTCTTCATGACACGGACTGGCACCATAACCGCAACAATGACCTCAAACCTGCCGATGGGCAGGAAGATGGCATAGGATCTGGCAGTGATTTTTCCTATCACACCTATGGTCAAAAGGAGTCAAATTTGACTTACTGGAGACTAACAACAACAACAAGGTCTTTTTATCTATTGATGCATTCAATCTCAACCTCGAACACAAAACCTAAGCACTATTTTTCACTTCCCTTCTACACACAGCAGCGCAAAGGGGATTCAATGATTTGTCCCAGGTCATGGAGCTAGAAGGACATAGAGCCAGGTCTGGACAATGGAGCGATCTGACAACAGAGACATTAAACATAAGCAGGGCTTTGTCTCCCACAAAGATCATAGGCATAACCATAGTGGACTTGGCACAAGTCCTGTTGCATGGCAACCTTTTAGCAGATAGGTCCTATCTTAGTGCCATCCAGTTGACAGCAAGTCAGCGACTGTATAGGACAGGTTAGAACTGTCTGTGGGTTTTTGACACGAAATATTTACAGCATTAGAACTCCTAATCTTTCTCCCACAAAAGTCCCTATGATTGTTAGTAATTTGGTCAGAAGTCACTTTAATGGTGACCAAATCCTTCCTTTTTTGGGAGTCAACATTATACCCCACTGCTTCTAATAGCTCCTCGCCCCAAACCAAAACAGGCATGAGAGAGTTGATGCTGATTCATGGTGCCCCCATGTGTGCATTGCATAGGACATTCAAGACTTTAGGCTTTAAGCAGGTTGCCAGGCCTTTCCTCCATGGTGTCCCTGGGTGGGTTCCAACGGCAAATGATTTGTTAAATAGTTGTGTGTGGAACTGTTTGCCCCCCTTCAGGAACTCCAATATTCTTGCAGCCCTCTATTCACAAAGGACTGTCCTTCCAACCAAGAGCTCAGAGTGCTTGTTTTCTCTCTCTTATTTTCTTTACATCAAGTTGTTTGGGACTCCCCAGGAGTTGGGTCCCAGGGACATATTTATATGTAATTATGACCCTGTCATCTACAACATGATCATGATAAATGGAGAAAAGGCTGAAGTGATCAGGGCTATCTTCTTTCTGGAGTCCACATTAAATGATCATGCGAGCCCCGGTCAAGAACTCAAGGGATGTATTGTATTGGGTAAATCTGCTGTTTGAGATCTCTTTCTTTTATTCTTTTTTTGCAGCTGGGAAAGAGAAAAGGGAGATGGGCTGTTCTCCCAAGTTGGGGTCCCTGCCAGGGCACCCCCCACTCAAACCTGGCCAACTCCACTCGGGAATAGAGTTCCCTGCCACTTCTGTAGAACTGCCCTGTGGAAGGACCAATGTCCTAAAGGTTCAGAATGGAGAAGACAAGTTTCAACAGCTACAGCCTAGCCCCTTACAGCCAGAGTGATACGCAACAATGGCGCCCACAGGCACTTTCTAGGGATCTTAAATAGTTGGGGCTTAAGGAGAGTGGCATGGGGCTCTAGCAAGCTAGGAGCCCATCCCAGGCTGGGGTTACATATCCCAAGCCCTTGATGGGGAGGCCTCAGGTAATCAGTGGGCCCAATGGAGTTCTGGGTATGTGGGCCTGGGGAGGGGAGCCGCCTTTGGGGCTGGACCAACCCAGGGCTTCCCAAGTGGGATTGGGTGCAGGGGCCTGGGCAGGGTCCCTCTTCCTCTCCATCCTCCATGGCCAGTCAGGCTAACACAAGATCTTGGGCAGGCAGGGGGCCTGGGGCAGTGCCCAGATGAGCCAGGGGCTAGCTGGGCAGGGGGTGTTTCTGGGTAGGCAGAGGGCCTCGGGCAGGGTCTTTGTGGCAGGCCCAGACCCAGGTGGGCAGGGACCTGGAACAGGGATCCCAGGTGTGTGCCCGGCCTGGACTGGACCCAGGGTTGGCAAGGGCCCTGATGCAGGTTCCTGGGTGGGCAGCGGGCCCAGGGTAGAGTCTTGGTGGTGAGCAGGCCCAGCGTGGGGGCAGGGGGTCTGGAGTGTGGTCCTGGGTGGGTCAGCTGGGCAGGGCGAGGATCCTGGTGGCTGGCCAGGTGCCTGGTGGGCTGCAGACCCACATCAGGGGTCATGGTGGCAAGGCCCTCACTGGTGGGCAGGAGTCTGGGAAGGGGCGGGAAGGCTGCACAGGCCACACCTGGTCTTTGAAGTCCTAGGCCTTGCGCATTAGGTCATTATGCCCCATGGAGGCAGTGCGGCTCCAAGGCTGGCTCACAGCCTTCAGAGCTTGGCTCGCTCAGCTCCTGAGCCCTTGACCTCTATAGGAAGTGCTGGCTGGCCTCCTGTCATGTTCTCAATAGGCTCCAGCTGCTGCCAAGTAGGCCAAGCCTAAAGGGGCCATGGACTTCCACCTGTGCGCCCCTCCTCCTCACCCTTAAAGGGGCCGCGTGCTGCCGCCAGAGACCTCTTTCAAAAGTGTTCTTCAAAGTGTTTAAGAGCAAGAATGTTACATTAAGGTGCACCTGACTAAAGCCTTCTTAGTCATATTTTCGATGGCCTTCTATGCACGTGAAAGTTGGACATTGAAAAGGAAGATCAGAGAAGAATCAATGCATTTGAATTGGGAGGCTGGTGAAGAATATTGAAAGTACTATGAACTGCCAAAAAACAAACAAATGTGGGTTAGAAGTACAGCCAGAATACTCCTTAGAAGCCAGGATGGTGAGGCTTCCCCTCACGTACTTTGGACATAATGTTAGGGAGAGACCAGTCCCTGGAGGAGGAAGGACGTCCTGCTTTTTGAAGCCGAAAGGCAGTGAAAATGAAGAAGAACTTCGGCCAATGGATTGACACAGTGGCTGCAACAAGGGGCTCAAACATAACAACAATTGAGAGGATGGGGCAGGACTGGGTTGTGTTTCGTTCTATTATCCATAGGGTGGCTAGGGGTTGGAACTGACTCAATGGCATCTAACAGCAGAAACAATGTCTACACCCACTACTAACAGGACAGGAAGTTTCCCAACCCCTCTCATCTCTCAACCACAGGAACAGAGATGCCACCTTCCTTCTAGCTGTATTCCCAGTATCTAGAACAGAGCTCAGCAATGAAGTACCTAACAAACCTGAAGTAGCTGTTACTTAGCCCATGCTTCAGAGGTCTCAGTTCCCAAGTCCCAATACAATGACATCATTGTTGTTGTTTGTTGCCATCAAGTCAACTTCCAGTTACACCTGTGTCACACCTGCCTACCTAGAATCCCACCTTATGAAAATAAGCCAGAACAATGATTCTTGCCCACGGTGTCTGCAGACTATGACTCACCACTCTGAAGGGATGTCATGTAAATGTTGAACTGCTAGCTCAAAGATTGACAGTTCAAACCACCAGCTGCTTCAAGGAAAACGATGAGGCTGTCTGTTCCAGTAATGTTGGACAACATTGGAAAACTTACATAGTGTCTCCATGAGTTGGAATTGACTGGACAGTAATGGGTTTGCTGTACCTGGAATGATGATGCGACCAGAGAAAGAATGAGAGGGAAGTCTGAAAAAGAAGCACGGACCTGCCTTCCATCGGGCTGTTTTGTGATTTTTTTTGCAGCAGATGGTTTGAAGGGAACAGGGAATGAAGAGGCGGAGTGCATGGCACAGTTGAGGGCTAATTGCCATTCTGACCAAGTGCCTCAGTGAGAAAAGGGGGAGGGGAGGCTTGACCTGGATCTTGATCAAAGCCCAAGAAAATATATGAATTTCCAGAATGAGAGAGGTTTCCCAAGTCAGGGTAGTAACAGGAGCTGACAGCTCTCACCTCTGACCCTGTGGGGTCTTGTTCAAAGAATCTCCTTGACTGGGTGGGAGGTGGGTGGTTAGGCAGAGAGACAAAGAGAGAGTCAAACTAGGAACTCTGGCTCTTTCCCAGCCTGAGCCTGAGCCCCTGAGCCTCCTCAACTCCACTCTCCCCCTTCCCCGGCCCCCCACAGGGACACCTTCCAGAGGTCTTCCTGTACCCATATGTAGGTTTTGGCTCTTCCTGCTTTGGGCTCTGCTCAGTGGCAGGGCATTTGAAGGGTGGTTATGGGATTTGTACAGTTGACATTAGGGTAAATGCGTGATCATTTCTTAAATTTATCCTACTGCAGCTTTAGGCTGTGTTTCCAAACTCCCTGTCCTCACAGAGGCTCTGCAGAGGGGACATTGGCTCTGATTCCACCTGGAAGTTCCTGGTTGAGCCCATGGATTTCCCATCCCAGTCTAGCCATGGCACCAGGGATCAGGATGCTAGGAGAGGGGCAAATGGGTCCCCAAAGGAGATGTGTGGTGACCACAAAAGTGACACACTGGTGGTCACCTACTAATTGTACATGGTGGTGCTTGCCCCTCTCAAGGTGGAAACATACAATTTCGCCTATGCCTCTTCTCTAAAAGCAAGTGGACCTGCTTGTGACATGAGGTTTTGGAAAGTTCTTTCATGGGCCACAAAGAAGTGTGGCTGATCCAGTGTCTCAAGCTGATTTCGAGTAGTGTCCAGAGAGTTCGTGGTGAAAGGGGGTAGGGAACTGTGGGGGGCTGGCCAGGGAGTGAACACGGAGTAATTTGAGCCAGACAGAGTAATGAATGTGAGGCAGAATGGCTATGGAAATAATCTGGGGGACGAATTTGGATCTGCCTCTGTGGGTTTCTGACACTAAAAATTTGTCCATTGTCAGACGGCCTCATCTTTCTCCCTCTCAGAGCAGCTAGTGGGTTTGAACTGCTGGCTTTGTGATTAGTAGCGGGATGCTTAACCCACAGCATCACCAAAACTACTTAGCAAGAAGGATATTACCACAACCACAGCCACCACCCCTTTTTCCTAATTTTCTGAGAGATAGAGAGGAAAGAGTGCTGTCCAGCGTTCGACTCCCTTTAAAGAAAATGGGAGGGCCAGGGTGATGACAGCAGGTGGCTGGAACATCCCAGCCTGGCATCCAGGGCCACCCGGAAAGATCCTCCCTTGTGGGCTCTGTGAAGTAGGCACACTCAAAGACCACAGGACCTCGGTCTCAGCTGTCAGCCTCAGGGCTTGGGTTTCTTAGTTCCTGCTGCTTGGGGAGAGGCTGCTCGATGGAGAGCCTCGTCACTTAGCATCATGGCTGCTCAGAAGTGATACCCCTGAGTCGTGTAATTTACATTTCATGCACAATTGAAGCAGCTAATGGTGTCATTCTCCAAGGGGGGAACAAGTTGTCATAATGTTAATTACATTGCAGGCGTGCTCCCTCTCCTTTGTCCCCAAATGCTCCTTGGGAAGTTCCCAGGTAGCAGTCGAGTGGGTGTCCAAGAGAGTGGCTTTGGCTCTCTGCAAGGTGTCAGGGCTGAGGAGTGGTTACAAGGCCAAGAATTCTTTCTCTGACTTCGTTGTGGGTGTGTTGGCGCAGTGCGAGTAGAGGTGGCAGCTAAAACAGCCCAGTGATCTCCCCATCCTTTTCTCCCCTGCGCGTGTGCAATCGGGCAGGGCTGGAGGGTGCCTGTTCAATGCTCAAGCTAATTTTGCTTGATAGGGGACAGTGGAGATGATGTGTAGGGAAAAGGAGGCAAAATCCAACCACTCTTAGTCCAGATATCAGCAGACGGTAGAGCTAAGCCTGTAGTCTCTGAGGCTGGTCTGCTGGGATTTAAATTCCAGCTCCCCCTTGATAACCTGGTTACACCTGTGCCAGATGGCTTCACCTCTCTTTTCATTCGTGTTCTCACCTATAGACGGATGCTGATGCACTACCAATGGGTCAGTCGATTCCAACTCACAGTGAGGCTGGAGGACAGAGTGGAACCATTCTATAGGCGTTCCCATAGGCTGTGACTGATACTGGAGCAAATTGACGCATCATTCTCATGGGAAGCTGCTGAGGGTTTCGCTGAGCTAGTGGTAAATAGTCAAGGGCTTCTCTATTGCCCCGCCAGCGCTCCTCTTAAAGGGGTTGCAAAAGTCACCAAAACCCCACTTCTCTAGAGTTCATTCAGACTCATAGCAACTCAACAGGATAAAGTAATAACTGTTCCTGCAGACGTCCGACCCTGAAAATCTTTATGAGCTCAGACAGCCCCATCTTGATTCCGAAGGACAGCTGGTGGGTTTGAACCACCGACTTTCTGGTTAGCAGTTCTAATGCTTCACCCACAGCACCACCCGTGGGATGAAATGAGTGAATGTACATGCAATGCTTAGAACACTAGTACATAACATGCACTTAGTAATTGTGAGCTATTGTGGTAGGAGGGGAGTCCAAAAACCAACCAAACTCACTGCCATCGAATCCACTCTGACTCCCCATGACCTGAGTTCTACCCTATAGGACAGGGTCCAACTGCTCCTGTGGGTATTTGAGATTGTAACTTTATAGGATTGGAAAGTTTCATGTTTTTCCCTGAGAGTGGCTGGTGGTTTTGAACTGTTGGCTTTGGGCTTAGCAGCCCAATATGTAATCACCCACGCCATTATTAAATGAGAGCTACGAGTTTCTGACATTTTCTGTGAGGTGGTAGAAGTATATGTCATTCCTATATTTAAAGAAGATAAACCTACTGAAAGAGAACAATTGCCATGGCTTTCCAAAGAGAGGAGAGATGTCAGTTTTAAGGATATATAGAGCTGTGAGTCATCCCTGGAGAGTACAAATGGTTAAAACACTTGGCCATTAACAGAAACTGAGGAGGTTCAAGCGCACCTAGAAATACCTTGTAAGAAAAGCCTGGCCATCTGTTTCTGAAAGGTTATGCCCATTGAAAGTCCTATGACTCACCATGAATCGCAATCAACTCAGTGTCAAATGGTCATTTTAAATTTCAGGATGGTTCCTGGGCACAAAGCAAACACTCTTAGTTGTCTATTGAAGAGGAGGTTTGTGAGAGCACTTGGCCCATTCAAACACAACTGATGAGGAACCTCGGTGGGGCCACTGTACACAGACCAGGCCATGCTTTCTCCACATCTGGTTTTGTTGGATGCTGTCAAGTTGGTTTCAACTCGTGGCGACTCTACATACAACCGAAAGAAACACTGCCTGCTCCTGTGCCAACCTCACAATTGTTATGTTTTAGTGTGTTGTTGTAGAAACTGTGTCCATCCATCTTGGTGAGGGTCCTCCCCTTTTGGGCGCCCCTTTACCAAGCATGATGCCCTTTTCCATGATGTTGCTCCTCATAGCTCCTGATGCCCAAGGATGTGAGATGAAGTCTAGCCATCCTTGCCACTAAGGAGCAATCTGGATACACTTCTTTCAAGACAGATCTTGCTCCTCAACTGAAATTCTTGCAGAGAGAGTGAAAACACACCTGATTTTCCTAGAGTCTCGTTTCCCAAAGTGGGCAACACCACCCACCTACTGGGCACAGAAAAATCCAGAGATCTACAAAGCAGATATCTACATTTTATCCTGGATGGTGGGCTATAGTACAAAATTCTTTCATTGCTGGGGGGTCCTGAGTAATTTCTTTTTCTGAAAAGAGGGCAGTAGGCAGAATACGTTTGGGAACCTTTGGTCTGGAGCAGGAGCTGGAAACCTGTTTTTCTGCCAAGGACCATGTGGTGATTTATAACATCATTCATGGGGCCATAGAGGTCAAATATTTAATGAACTCACCCCTAAGGTGATGGCTACAAATGCTTCTCATTGGTGAGATGTGTGATGCTGGCAGCAATTGATTATTTGGGGGGCCCTATACAGCCTCGGGCCATACGTTGGTCTAAGGTAGTGGATCTCAACCAGTGGGTCACAACACCTTTGGGGTTCCAATGACACTTTCACAGGGGTTGCCTGGTTCATCGCAGTAGCAAAATTACAGTGATGAATGAGCAATGAAATAATTTTTATGATCGGGGTAAACACAACCTGAGGAACTGTATGAAAGAATCATGGCATTCGGAAGTTTGAGAAACACTTGTCTAGGGAATGGTTGGGATCTCCATGTAGGCTACACATGAACTTCATAGGCAGTCAGTCAGCGTATCACTTGGGTTTCATTGGAGAGGAAAGAACTATTGATCATGTTTCAAGGACAAACAAATCTGGAAGGAAATGCTATTGTGGATGAAAACAAAACATAAAACAAACTCTTGAAAGATTTCTGTATGCTAGAGATGAATTGCAATCCAGAAAATTAAATGATATCTCTGAGGGTTCCAGCAGAAAAAAAACCATGCAAAAGGTTTAATTAAAGAGAGTTTAATGAAGACTATTCACAGTGGTGGGGATGGGCTTAAGAAAGCCAACAAAAGATAAGGAGGCCTCGAGGGTCTAACAAGAGCATAAAGCTGTTGCCACGTGTCCTATGGAATTTTCTCTTCAGCTCTTTGACTTTGTCATTTCTTCTCATTGTCTTAGCTACTCTATGATATAGAGCAATTCTGACTCATAGGAATTTGATACTACTGTCCTCTCCCAATTTCCTTTATTTTCCAACTTCATGTGTGTTAAAATATGCAGTATTGCATCAGATTTCCTATGCTCTAAACCAGTGGTTCTCAACCTTCCTAATGCCTTGGCACTATAATGAAGTTCCTAATGTTGTGGTGAACATCCATTCGTAAAAATATTTTCGTTGCTACTTCATAACTGTAATTTTGCTACTATGAAGAAGAGACCGACCCCTGTGAATGGGTATCTCAACCCCCAAAGAGGGCCCGATCCACAGGTTGAGAACCGCTGCTCTAAACTAAGAGGTGTTTCTTTAAGATGTAGTTCAGTATATTGTTAGACACCCAAGTCCTGTTGTTGTTGTTGTTGTTGTTGTTGTTGTTGTTGTTAGGTTCCGTCGAGTGGATTTTGGCTCACAGCAACTCTATGTACAATGTACTGAAACGCTGCCCCGTCCTGTGCATTACTCACAGTGGTTCTTTGCTTGCGCTCATTGTTGCAGCCACTGAGCTATTCCAAATTGTAGGGGCTGCCTCTCCTTTGCTGCCCTTCTACTCTAACAATATCTGTGCCTTCCTCTAGTACAGTGCTTCTCAACCTTCCTAAATCCACGACATTTTCATACAGTTTCCTTTGTAGTGGTAGACCCCCAATCATAAAATTATATTCTTTGCTACTTCGTAACTCTCGTTTTGTTAAAAGTTATGAATAGTGCAACCCTGTAACGGGTTCGTCTAAGCCCCAAAGGGGTCACGACACACATGGTGAGAACCGCTGCTCTAAATTGAGAGGAGTTTCTCTTCAGGTCTATTTCACCATACTGTTAGAAGCTCAAGTCCATTGGTTGTTGTTGTTAGGTCCTGTCGAGTGGGTATGTCTCATAGCAACTCTACGCACAATATAATGAAACGCCGCCCTGTCCTGTGACATCCTCACAGTGGTTCTCTGCTTGCGCTCATTGTTGCAGCCACTGTGCTAATGCATCTTGTTAGGGACCGTCTCTCTTTTCCTGTCCTTTCATACCAAGATTTGGAACTTCCTCTAGAGAAGTGGTTCTCAACTTTCCTAATGCCATGATATTTTCATACCGATTCTCATTTAGTGGTGACCCCCCCCAACCATAAAATGATTTCATTGCAGCTTCATAACTGTAATTTTGTTACTGTTATGAGTCACGACACCCCTGTGAAATTTTCATTCCATATCCACAAAGGGGTTGCGACACACAGGTGAAGATCCCCTGCTCTAAACTAAGAGGAGATTCTCTTAAGATAGAATTCAGCATACTGGTAGATGCACAAGTTCTGTTGTTATTGGTGTTAGGTACCATCGAGTGGGTTTTGGCTCATAGTAACTCTATGTACAATATAATGAAACGCTTTCCCATCCTATGCCATCCTCACAGTGGTTCTTTTACTTGTGCGCATTGTTGCAGCCACTGTGCTAATCCAACTTTTGGGTAGCTGCCTCTTTTTTGTGGCCTTTCTACTGTACCAAGACTTGTGTCTTCCTCTAGGGCAGTGGTTGTCAAATTTCCTAATGCCATGACCCTTTCATACAATTCCTCATGTAGTGGTGACCCCCATCATAACATTATTGTTACTTCGTAACTGTAATTTTCCTACAGTTATGAATCATTTCACACCTGTGAAAGGGTCATTCGATCGCCAAAAGTGGTCGCGAACCACAGGTTAAAAACCGCTGGTCTAAAGTAAGAGGAGTTTCTCATAATATCTACTTCATCCTATTGTCAGAAGCACAAATCCTATAGTTATTGTTAGATTCTGTTGTGTAGCTTTCGACGCCTAGCAACTCTAAGCACAATATGATGGAAAGGTGTCCTGTCCTGCGCCATCCTCCCAGTGGTTCTTTTGCTTGCGCGGATTGTTGCAGTCACTGTTGTATTCCATCGTGCTGTGGGCTGCCTCTTTTTGCTGCCCTTCTACTGTACCCAGATCTATGTCTCCCTCTAGGGCAGTGGTTCTCAACCTTCCTAATGTCATGACTCTTTCACACCATTCCTCATGTACTAGTGACCTCCCCAGTCATAAAATTATTTTCCTTGTTACTCCATAACTATAAATTTGCTATTGTTATGAATCAGGTCACCCATGTGAAATGCTCATTGTTCCCTCCTAAGACGTCGTGACCCACAGTTAGAGAACTGTTACTCTACACTAAGAGTTTCTTTTAAAGTCTTCTTCAGCATATTGTTAGAGGCAAAAATCCTGTTGTTTGGTGCCTTCGAATGGGTTTAGGCTCATTCCAACTCTGTGCACCAATTAATGAAATGCTTTCCCGTCCTGTGCCTTCCATACAGTGGTTCTTTTGCTCACACTCATTTTTGCAGCCACTGTGCTAATCCATCTTGTTAGGCACTGCCTATCTTTTCCTGCCCTTCTGTACCAAGATATGTGTCTTCCTCTAGAGCAGTGGTTCTCAACTTTCCAAATGCCACAACCACTTCACACCATTCCTCGTGTAGTGGTGACATCCAACCATAAAATATTTGCATTGCTACATCATAATTGTAATTTTGCTTCTGTTATGGATCAGGCCACCCATGTGAAAGGTTCGTTAGTCTCCTCAAAGGTATCTCAACACACAGTTTGAGAACCAATGGTCTAAGCGAATAGGAATTTCTCTTAAAGTCTACTTCAGAATATTCTTAGAAGCCCAAGTTCTTTTTATTATTGTTTGGTGCCTTTGAGTGTGTGCTGGCTCATAGCAACTGTATGCACAATATAATGAAACTCGGCCCCATCTCGTGCGATCCTCACTGTGGTCCTTTGCTTGCGCTCACTGCTGCATCTATTCCATCTTGTAGGGGCTGCCTGACTTTTGCAGCCCTTCTGCTTTACCAACATTCGTGTCTTCCTCTAGGACAAATTTCTCATACATCCTAATTCTGCGGCCCTTTCATACAGTTCCCAATGTAGTGGTGGACCCCAATCATAAAATTATATTCATTGATATTTCATAACTGTACTTTTGCCACTGTTATGAATCAGGCCATCACTGTGGAGGGGTGTTTCGAAACACCCCCCACCTGAAAGTGTTCACGACCCAATGTTGAGAACCCTGCTGTAAACTAAGAAGAGTTGCTCTTAAGATTTACTTCAGCATATTGTTAAACACACAAGCCCTGTTGTTATTGTTGTTAAGTTCCGCGGAGGGGGTTTTGGCTCATCGCATCTCTATGCACAATATCATGAAATGCTTCCCAGACCTGTGCCATCCTGTCAGTGGTTGTTTGTTAGTGCTCATTGTTGGAGCCATATTTGGGGGGGCTGGCTATATTTTGTTGCTCTTCTACTCTACCAAGATTTGTGTCTTCCTTTAGGGCAGTGGTTCTCAACCTTCCTAATGCTACGACATTTTCATACCGTTCCTCATATAGTGCTGACTGCCAAATCATAAAATTATTTTCAATGCAACTTTGTAACTCTAATTTTTCTACTGTTATGACTGGGCGACCACTATGAAAGGTTCATTCATTCCCCCAACAGGGCTCGTGACCCAAAAGTTGAGAACCGCTGCACTAAACTAATAGGAGTTTCTTTTAAGGTCTACTTCAGCACATTATAAGAAACACAAGTCCTGTTGTTTTGTTGTCAGGTGCAGTCGAGTGGGTTTTGACTCATAGCAACTCTATGCTCCATATAATGTAACGCTGCCCCATCTTGTGCCATCCTCACAGTGTTCCCTTAGCTTGAGCTCATTGCTGCAGCCACTATGCTATTCCATCTATTTGGGGGCTGACTCTATATTGCGGCCCTTCAACTGTATCAAGACTTGTGTCTTCCTGTAGGACTGTGGTTTTCAGCAATCCTAATGCCACGACCCTTTCATACAGTGCCTCTTCTAGTAATGACCCCCCAACCAAAAAATTATACTGTTGCTACTTCATAACTGTAATTTTGCTACTGTTACGTATCTGGCCACGCCTATGGGAGGGTCATTCGAACACCCCCAAAGGATTTACCACTCACAAGTTGAGAACGGCTGCTCTAAACTAAGAGCAGTTTCTCTCAAGGTTTAGTTGAGCATATTGTTAGATGTATGATTCCTCCTGTTATTGTTGTTCGTGCCGTGGAGAGGGTTTGGGCTCATAGCAACCCTGTGCACAATATAATAAAGGCCTGCCCAGTCTTGCATCATCCTCACGGTGGTTCTTTGCTTGTGCTCATTGTTGCAGCCACCGTGCAAATCCGTCTTGTAGGGACTTCCTCTCTTCTGCTGCCTTTCTACTGTACTTGCGTCTTCCTCTAGGACAGTGTTTCTCACCCTTCCTATTTCTACGACCTTTCCATACACTTCCCAATATGTGGTGGTGGTCCCCAAAGCATAAAGGTTTTTTTTTCTACTGTTATTCCATAACTGTAATTTTGCAAGTCTTATGAATCTAGTCACCCCGTGAAAGGGTTGTTCAACCAACCAAAGTGTTCACAAATCACAGGTTGAGAACCGCTGTTCTAAATTAAGAGGATTTTCTACTGTGGTATAGCTCAGTATATTATTACACGCACGAGTCCTGTTCTTATTGTTGTTAGGGGCTGTCGAGTGGGTTTGGCTCATAGTTGGCTCATAACAACTCTATGCACAGTATCATGAAACACTGTTCCATCCTCTAACACCCTCGCACTTTTCTTTTGTTTTCACTCATTGTTGCAGTCTCTGTGCTAATCCATCTTTTGGGGGACTGCCTCTCATTTGCTGACCTTCTACTGAACCCAGATTTGTGTCTTCCTCTAGGGCAGTGGTTCTCAAACTTCCTAATGCACGACTCTTTCAACCATTCCTCATGTATTGGTGACCTCCCCCCAATCATAAAATTACTTTCCTTGTTACTTTATAACTAAAATTATGCTACTGTTATGAATCAGGCCACCATGTGATATAGTCCTTCTCCACCCCAACCCCCAAAAGGCATCACGACCCACAGTTTGAGAACTGCTATTCTACACTAAGAGGAGTTTCTTTTTAAGGGATGTTTCAGCATATTGTTAGAAGCACAAATCCTGTTCTTGTTTTTGGCTGCCTTCGAGTGGGTTTTGGCTCATACCAACCCTATGCACAATGTAATGTAATGTTGTCCTGCCCTGTGCATCCTCACAGTGGTTGTTCTGTTTGGGCTCATTGTTGCGGCCACTGTGGTAATCCATCTTGTTAGGGACTACCTCTCTTTTCCTGCCCTTCCGTACCAAGATTTGTGTCTTCCTCAAGAATAGTGGTTCTCAACTTTCAGAATGCCACTACTATTTCATACCAGTCCTCATGTAGTGGTGACTCCCCAACCATAAAATATTTTCATTGCTACAGCATAACTGTAATTTCGCTTCTGTTATGGATCAGGCCACCCATGTGAAAGGTTCATTAGTCTTCTAAAGGCACTGTGACACAGTTTGAGAACCACTGGTCTAAACTAAGGGGAGTTTCTCTTAAGGTTTACTTCAGCATATTCATAGACGCAGAGTCCTGTTGTTATTGTTTGGTGCCTTTGAGTGTGTGCTGGCTTATAGCAACTCTATACACAATATAATGAAACGTGACCCCGTCTCATGCCACCCTCAAAGTGGTTATTTTGCTTGTTGTCATTGTTGCAGCCATGGGCTAATCCAACTTTTGTGGGGCTGCCTCTCTTTCGCTGCCCCTCTACTGCCCTTTCATTCATTTCCTCATGTAGTGATGAACCCCCAATCATAAAATTATTTTCATTGCTACTTCATAACTTTAGTTTTGCTACAGTTATGAATCAGGCCTCCACTGTGAAAGGGTCATTTGACCCCTCCAAAGGGCTCGCGACCCACAGATTGAGAACCACTGCTCTAAACTAACAGGATTTTCTCTTAGGATCTACAGCACCATATTGTGAAAAGCATGAGTCCTACAGTGATTGTTGTTAGGTGTTGCCCAGTGGGTTTCGATTCTCAGCAACTCTACGCACAAGATAATGAAACGCTGCCCCGTCCTGTGCCATCCTCACAGTGGTTTCTTGTCTGCACTCATTCTTGCAGCCACTGCGCTAATCTATCATCTGGGGGTCTGCCTCTCATTTGCTGCCTTTCTGCTCTGCCAAGATTTCTGTCTTGCTCGAGGACAGTGGCTCTCAACCTTCCTCTAATGCCACAGGCCTTTTATACCACTCCTCATGTAGTGGGTATAATACCAGTCATAAATTTATCATCATTGCTACTTCATAACTGTAATGTAGCTACTGCTATGAATTGGGCCACCCCTGTGCACGGGTAGTTCATCACCCTAATGGAGTCATGACAAACAGGGCGAGAATCTCTGCTCCAAACTATGAAGAATGTCTCTTAAGATATATTTCAGCACATTGTTAGAAGCAAAAGTCCTGTTGTTATTGTATTTAGGTGCCTTCAAGTGGGTTTTGGCTCATAGCAACTCTATGCAAAATATAACGAAACGCTCCCCCATCCTGTGCATTCCTCACAGTGGTTCTTTGCTTGCGCCGGTTGTTGCAGCCACTGAGCTATTCCAACTTGGAGGGACTGCCTCTCCTTTGCTGCCCTTCTACTCTACCAACATTTGTGTCTTCCTCTCGGACAGTGGTTCCCAATCTTCCTAAATCCACGACCCTTTCATGCAGTTCCCAAAATAGTGGTGGACCCCCAGTCATACAAAATTTTCGCTGATATTTCATAACTGTAATTTTGCTAATCTTATGAATCAGGCAGCCCTTGTGAAAGGGTCATTCAACCCACTCACTCCCCAAAAGGGTTCGTGATTCATAGGCTGAGAAGCCTGCACTAAAATAAGAGGCATTTCTCTTAAGATCTACGTCAGCATATTGTTAGAAGCTCAAGTTCTTTTTGTGTTGCTGTTAGTTGCCGTCGATTGGGTTTTGACTCTCAGCAACTCTACGCACAATATAATGAAACGCTGCCCCGTCCTGTGCCGTCCTCACAGTGGTTCATTGATGGCATTCATTGTTGCAGCCACTGAGCTATTCCATCTTGTAGGGTCTGCCTCTCACTTGCTGCCCTTCTGCAGTACCACGTTTTGTGTATTCCTCTCAGGCAGTGTTTCTGAACCTTCTTAATGGCATGGCTCCTTTATACAATTCTTAATGTTGTGGTGATCCTCCAACAGTAATTTTTTTTCATTGTTACTCCATTACTGTGATTTCACTACTGTTATGAATTTGGCAACACCTGTGAGAGGCTCGTCTGAAACCCCATAGGGGTCACGACCCACAAGTTAAGAACCACTGCTCTAAATTTAGAGGAGTTTCTCTTAAGATCTAGTTCAGCATATTGTTAGAAGTACACGTCCTGTAGTTATTGTCGTTAAGTTCCGTCGAGTGGGTTTTGACTCTTAGCAACTCTATGCACAATATAATGAAACGCTGCCCTGCCCTGTGCCACCCTCACTGTGCCTGTGTGCTTGGCCTCAGTGTTGCAGCCACTGTGCTAATCCAACTTGTTGCAGACTGCCGCTCTCTTCCTTCCCTTCTGTACCAAATTTGTGTCTTTCCCTAGAGAAGTGGTTCTTAACCTTCCTAATGCCACTACCCTTTCATATCGATTCTCATTTAGTGGGGACCAGCAACCATAAAATTATTTTCATTGGTACTTTGTCACCCTAATTGAACTACCATTATGAATCCGACCACCCCCATGAAAGGGTCATTCTACCCTCCCAAGGGGCGCGGCCCACAGGTTGAGAACTGCTGCTCTAAAGTTAAAGGACTTTCTCTGAAGTCCTACTTCACCATATTTTAGAAGCACAAGTCCTGTAGTTATTTTTGTTGAGTGCTGTCGAGTGGGTTTCTGGTCACAGCAACTCTATGCACAATATAATGAAATGCTGCCCAGTCCAATGCCATGCTCAGAGTTGTTCATTTGCCTGTGCTCATTGTTGCAGCCACTGGGCTAATCAATCTTGTAGGGGCTGCCTCTCCTTTGCTGCCCTTCTACTCTACCAAGAATTCTGTCTTCCTCTAGGGAAGTGGTTCTCAACCTTCCTAATGCCACGACTCTTTCATACCATTCCTCATGTAGTGGTGACTGCCAAATCATGAAATTATTTTCATTGCTACATCATAACTCTAATTTTTACACTTTATTGAACGGTCCACTGCCGTGAAAGGGTCATCCATCCCCCAAAAGGGGTCACGAACCTCAGTTTGAGGCCCGCTGCGCTAAACTAATAGGAGATTCTCTTAAGATTCTCTTACAAAAACAAGTCGTGTTTTTTTTTCTTGTGGGTTTTGACTCATAGCAACTCTATGTCAATATAATGAAACACTGTCCCGTCTTGTGCCATCCTTGCATTGTTTCTTTGGCTTGTGTTTATTGTTGAAGCCACTGTGCTATCCCATCTATATTGGGGCTGAGTCTATTTTGTTGCCCTTCAACTGTATCAAGAATTGAGTCTTCCTCTTGGACAGTGGTTTTCAACATCCTTACTCACGACCCTTTCATCCAGTTCCTCATGTAGTCGTGACCAACCAAGCATAAAATTATTTTTGTTGCTACATCATAGCTATAATTTTGCTACTGCTATAATTCAGGCCACCCCATGAAAGGGCTGTTTGACCCCCTAAGTAGACACGACCAAAGGTCGAGAGCCACTGCTCTAAACGAAGGGGAGATTCTCTTAAGGTCTTCTTCAGCATATTGTTAGAAGCACCAGTCCTGTTGTTATTGTTGTTGGGTGCAGTCGAGTGGGTTTGGCTCATAGCCACTCTCTGCACAATATAATGAAACTCTGGGGGTCTTAAAGGCTTGAAGGCAAACAGGCTGAAATGTAGATCGGAAGCAACAAAGCCCACAGAGAAGAAGCACACAAGCCTAAGTGAACACGAGGTGTTGAAGGGATCAGGTAGCAGACACCAAAGAACAAAAACCATCATTGTGTGATCACCTTCCCCACATAAACGCTGAAGATGAATGTGTGCATAAGTAAGTGTGGTGAAGAAGGCTGATGGTGGCCGGCTATCAAGCGATATAGCCTCCCGGGTCTTAGAGGCTTGAAAGTAGACAAGCAGGCCCAGAAGCAACAAAGCCCACATGGAAGCATCACACCAACATGTGTGATCATTAAGGGCTGAGGGGACCAGTTTTCAAGTAACAAAGGTGGGAGGGTGGCTTATATAATCGTGAATGAGGGGAGTGCATGACGGGGGACCAATGCCCACCTGTAGACAACTGGACATCCCTTGCGGAGGGGTAGTGGGAAGGAGATGAGTCACTCAGGGTTCAGTGTAGCAATAATGAAACTCACAACCTTCCTCTATTTATTAAACACTTCCTTCCCCCACCTCTCATGATCCCAATTCTACCTTGCAAACCTGGTTAGACCAGAAGTTACACAGCGGTACAGACGGGAACTGGAAACACAGGGAATCCAGGACAGATGAACCCCCCAGGACTAGCGGTGAGAGTGGCGATACTGGGAGGGAAGTGGGTGTAGAAATGGGAAACCGATCACAAGGATCTACATATAACTTTCCCCCTGGGAGATGGGCAACAGAAAATTGGGTGAAGGGAGATGCCACACAGTGTAAGATAAGAGAAAATAATAATGTATAAATTATTAAGGGTTCATGAGGGAAGAGGAGCAGGGTGAGAGGGGTAGAGGGGAAAGGGGAAATGAGCTGATTCCAGGAACCCAAGCGGAAAGCAAATTTTGAGAATGATGAAGGCAACGAATGTATAAGTGTGCTTTACACAATTGGTGTATGTATGGATTGTGATGAGTTGTATGAGCCCCAATAAAATGATTTTAAAAAAGAAAAGGAAAGAAATGTCTAAAAATGAATGAAGGCAACATATGTACAAAATGCCTGATGCAATCAATATGGATTGCAACAAAAGTTGTAACAGTCTCCAGTGAAAGATTTTTAATAAAAATGTATATATAATAAATATTTTCCTAACTTATATAAATGATTAATAAGAATAAAATTAAGCAGCCTGGGTTTTTTATAGGAAAAATGATAAAAGAACAAATGAGAGATTCAGCAGGAAGCAATGGATAGGAAAATATTATAAGGAAAGTTATCTCTTATATGGAATGTACATTCTCTTACATGACAACAATCAGAATATGCCATAAGAACCTCAGACCAAATACTAGAATAAAATAGAGGAAAAAATTCCCAACCCTTCAATAAAATGCTATATGCTTTCTATGATTTTCACAAAAGTTCAAATTCTTTAACAAAATATTTTGTTCATTCAAATTTTTAATTATGCATAAATTTATGTCTACTTGCATTACATCTCATACAAAGGCATAAGAATTGTTTTTGCACTATCTAACACTAAATAGAAGATAGTGAAAGTGAAAAAATAGCTTTCGTGGATGTTGCTTTGAAATACAAATGGCATTGTCCAAAGAAATTTAAATGATTTAATTTTTTTAAATCATTTTATTAGGGGCACATACAACTCTTATCACAATCCAAACATACATCAGTTGTGTAAAGCACATCCATACATTCATTGCCCTCATCATTCTCAAAACATTTGCTCTCCATTTAAGGCCCTGGCATCATGTCCTCATTTTTCTCCGCCCTCCCTGTTCCCCCCTCACTCATGAACCCTTGAAAATTTGTCAGATCTTACATATTTTGTCTCCCTTCACCCACTTTTCTCTTGTCCATACCCCAGGGAGGAAGTTATATGTAGATCCTTGTAACTGAGGTCTCAGAGCAGCTGGGTGTGATGCAGTGGAGGCTCTGGAAGCAGCTGCAGACACTGCGGGAGTTGGCAGCCCAACAGTGAGGGTCACTACATCCGTTTGTACCTGAAAACTGGCTGGGGTTGCTTATTCCCCTAGATGCTACCCCTGCCTTTAAGAGAACCGTGTCGGAGGCCTGTAGACATGTGTCAGGAAAAGATGAGGCCTTCACTGTTTCCTCTTCCCACAAACCTTTGAGGAGAGCCTGCAGGGCAGGGGCTCGGCTCCCTGGCTCCAGTCACCTGCCCTTCCCCACAGCCACACCCTCGCCAGCCCCAACTCCCCCTGGCCTGGGTTTGCTTCTTGAATCCAGAGGAGCAGCCTGGGCAAAGACCATGAAGAACCTTGTCCTTCAGGCAGCCCCTTTGATTGGGTCCCTTGTCCTGCAGAGTGTGGACACATGCACACTAACTGTTGGGGGACTCAGGCTGTCACCACAGGGGCCAGGATTTGAAGAGGATGCTGGCACTGCAGGGCTTCCTGAGGGAAGCCTAGGACTTGCAGAGCTGGCTGAGCAGCCAGCAGCAGGTGGCCAGAGGAGAGAGGACTATGAGCACACCCTAGTGAGGAAGGGGCTAGGGGCAAGGAAGGTGCCCTGGAGCCAAATGAAGACGGGTGGTGGAGGGGGGGCTGCATACACAAGGGGCTGATGGGGAACATCAGTCTGGACTGAGGAGAGCTGTGGCTTCCTATTCCCCTCTCTGCGTAGAGGGACAAGTTCTGTGGCTCTCCAGTCCTGCCCTGCCCAGTCACTCACTGAGGTGTCTCACAGCCCACCAGCCAGGGCCCCCTGTGACCCCTCTCCTCTCTTCTCAGCTCCTCTTAACCAAGTTTGCAATGTTTCTGCACCAAGTCAAGATGGGTGGCCACCAGGGGGCAGCCTGCCCCACTAGCGGAGAGCCTGCTGGAGTGGCTGCCCAGCGCTTCCCCCAGGGCCTAGCAGTGGTGACAGGACCTACAGTGAGTACCAGCAGCCTGGAGCAGGGATGAGTTTGGGGGAGGTGCTGGGCATTGGGTGGAGGGGCTTCCATTGAGACCCTTGCTGTGCTGCGCTTTGCCAAACCCCTGAGAGGTGAACTGGCTTACTGTGTGCCACATTGGGGACACGGGCCACGTGTTCCATGGAGCAACTTGTGCAGCCTGTAGCTTGGGACCCCTTACTTAAGCTGAGAGGCCATGTCGGACGACCTTCAGCAAAGCTCAGCCTTTGAGTCCTGTGATTCTGGCTTCAGGGCACGGTGAGGGCAGCTGCAGGTTCTGGCCCAGCTGCAAGCAGCCTGGCTGTACCTGGCCCTTCTGGGGACTCCAGATAGCAGTGGGGAAACTGGGTGCACCGAGAGGCTGGGTTACTTGCTATAGACCATAGCTAATTAGCAGTGGATTTGATACCCGATATGGCCCTCACCATAAAAAGGAAGTGTTTTCTGCCCTGGTGACCCTTGGCCTTCCCTGAGGTCAAGGGTGACCATAGCAGCCACATGAAGAGTGTCAGAAGCAGGGCACAGTGACTGCCTCAACCTCCCCACTCTCCCCCGCCGGGGCTCTTCCAGTCTTGGCCTAGTGCCTCTATTGCTGGGGAGCAGGCTGGAGAGTCCCCCACCCCTGCAGGGCCCACAACCTTCCTAGCAGTGCCAGCGGATCTGAGAAGGCACAGCCTGGCAGTGTGTGGCCAGGCTCCCTGGAAATGGTCCCATTGAAGATCTGGAGAGCAGACCGATTGTTTTCCTTTGATTGTGTTACAGGCACCTTACAGAAGAGAAGGACGTTTATAGATCACTGTCTACAGTTTCTGACCTTCAAAGCACTCAAATCATTGCCATCGAGTCGATTTCTATCATCGAGGCCCTGTAGGACAGCACACGACGGCCCCTGCAGCTCTCTGAGGCTGTCACTACGGGAGCAGACAGCCGAGCCGCGTCTTTCTGATGGGTTTCAGACCACTGACCTTGCCACGAGCAGCAGCCCGGGGCATGCCTTTTTCTGACCTTGGGTTTGACTAATATATATATACACAAATATAATGCACATATATATATATATATGAATTTTAATATAGAGGGTTTTTGTTTTAAGTGGAAACATGCAGAGCAATTTAACAATTTATACACATTTTGTTTGCAGCCCTCATAATATAACACAGCACTCTTCTTGCCTCCTCCCTGGCCCCTCCCTCCCTCCTGAACTTTGAGGGCAAATGCTCCCGTTTGCTCTGGGAAGCACTTGCCTCACAGGTGCCATGCGGTCACTTTATCACCTCGACTGTTGCTTGGGCAGGGGTGATTCCCGGAGCTGGGCTGTTTTGGATTTGAAGGGCCCTGGTCTCAGGGTTCCAGCAGTCCCTGTCAAACTTGTAATGCCCTCTCTTCATGAAGTCAACTTCCATTGGCTTTCAAGCTGTGCACAAGTTGCCAGTTTGAGCTCAACCAGAGCAGTTTGAGGCGGTGGCTGGGCACCATCTAACTCTCCTGGTCTCCAGGACAAGGATGGAGGGCTGTGGTGTTGGTGGTCCGTTAGTCCTGTGGACTGCTTTGCTTCAGTTTTTGATTTTCTTCACTCGTCAACTCCAGATGGAGAGAGTGCGGATCCTAGTTGCTAGAGGTGGCTTTGCAATGGAGACAATCATTTTATACTAAAGTGAGATTCTTACGTGACATTTGCGTGACTGCAGCAGCCCCTGCTCATCTTCCTCCGTGCTCACCCTAGCTGACCACCTTCCTGCCTCAGAGGATGGGGCACTCCCTCTGCCCGTCCACCCTCAGGTCCTCACTTTCAGTCCCACAGGATCCTGTGGTATCAATCCCCCCCCCGCCGCTATCAGCCCCACCCCCAGCCTACACAAGGATTACAAACCCTCGCTCCACTCAGATTCTCTGTAGCTAGTGTCACCTCCCCTGTGTTCCTCAGAGTGTGCTCTGCACCCATGAGATTATTGATTTGTTTCCACCCATAGTGACCCTCTGTGTCCCACAGGGCTAGCTCTGGGGGCAGCTCTCGGAGGGGGAAACCAGGAGGAGGAGGGGAGGGAGTAGTTGGGCAGAAGAAGCTGTGACGGACCCCACAGAGCCAGACTGCCCATGGAGGACAGGACCCTGCGGCTGTTCCCCGAAGGGTTGCCCCTCAGGGCAGATCAATGCTCTGGAGACCCCACCGCAGGTGGAGGCCCCTCGACCCCTCCTCAGTCCCGCCCTCCACACCCTCACCTACATTTGGAGCTGGGTGAGCTTCTCCTCCTGGGCCGCCAGCTGCCTTTCCAAGTCCTGGTGCCAGGCATGTGGCCCTCTAAGGGGCGGATCCCTGCTCACCCCACAGTCAGGGTCTAGCAGGAGGTCCTCTCAGGAGGCCAGCCAGACCTCGGCCTGACCCAGCATTCCCCGTAGCTCCTCCAGGTCCTGGCTCACCTGGCAGTGCTCCTGGTGAAGGGCCCAGGCCGTCCAGAGCTCCTGTATCTGCCTGTCCAGCTCCCGGAGACACTGTGATCTGGGGGGCAGAGGTCTTTTGGGAGGGGCGCAGGGTGTCGCCTGGGTGGGGCAGGGCTGGGTTACCATGGAGCAGGGAGAAGCAGGAAAGGGAGCTCTGGCCAAGCACCACCCTGGCCCTAGCCCTCAGTGCACACATCTCTGGGGCCATGACGTGGCTGGTGTCCAGCAGCTGCTACCCCACCGGCCGCTCTGCCTGGGCTCTCAGGCAGAGCTCCTGCCCCAGTGTCTCCTTGGCCCCAGCTGGCCCTTCTGAGGATGTAGACTAGCGCCTGCTTCTCTTGAGCCCGAGTGCTCGGTGGGGGTCAGGGAATGGGAACAGGTCTCAGGGCCAGAGGGCAGAACAGGGAGGAGGCAGGGAAGAGCTGGGTGCCCCCACCCACATGGAACAGAGCGAGCCCCCTTCCAGGTGGGGTGGCATATACAGCAGTTCCTGGCAGTGCCTGAGGAAGGCGTGGCCATGGGCTACCCACTCCAGCTGCTGGCCCTGCTCCCAGGCCTTCATGTCCAGGTGGCCCAGGCCTCCTGCACCTCAGCCAGCTGCCCGGCCAGGCTCTCCTGGACCACAGGGTGTAGCTGGATGGCCTCCATCCCAATCTGAACCACCACCTCGTCCACAGCCACCAGCTCTCTCTGCAGCTGGCAGAGAGCAGGCTGAATGCTCCTCTACCCAGGACTTTGCAGGCCATCCTGGCTGTACCCCAGCCTAGGTCAAGCCCAGGCCCGTCACCCCCCATCCCAGAGGGGGCAGGGGCAGGCTGTAGTCCTGCCTGGGGTCAGCTGGGGGTGAGGGCTCTTCATCCATCCATTGCCTACAAAGAGGGTTTCTTGCGGGGGGGAGGGACTGGGGCCCTCCCCTTCAGGAGGCGGTGCTGGCGCTGCAGGACCTCCACAGACGCCAGGTCGTGGCCAAGGACAGCACCCTCCACCAGGACCACCATCTGCATGTGGCCCCACAGCCCTAGCGCCGCCTGGTGGAAATCGAGGGCACAGTGGGAAGGAAGGCCAGCAACTTTCTCCCTGAGAACAGGGCCACCTCCTTTTGAGCAAAGACTGTGGTTTGGGGATTTGTGGGGCGTTAACACGGAGGGAAATAGGACGAAGACTCTATTCCCTAACTTATAACAGGGAGAATCTGGAAAGCTGGTATTCCATGGTAGGAAAGCCTCTACTTTGGTAAGTTAGAGGTAAAGTCCAAGTACATTATCCTGCTTTAAAAATCATTCCCACGGATTCTCCGTTAACAGCTAGGCTGCCTTAATGTGAGCACATGACTGATTGTATCTCTGTGTAGAAGCAGATATGATCCTTTTGCCCTCTCTTCCCACCGTGACACCCAGCACCCCTTGTAGCTTCCCCCAATGCAGGTATTAGCTTTCCTCACCTTGGTGAGCTCAAGTACAGGGGTCTTACGATAGATACCGCCCACCTTGTTAACCATGCCACTACTGAAGAGGTGTGTCTCCAGGCTCCCTATACACGTCCCAAGATAGCAAAGGTTCCACTTCTCCCAGTTCCACGTGGTTCATCAAGAGGAGCTGAAGTGAGCATGCCTAATAAAACATGTCTGACTCTGTATTGTATTCTCTCGCCCCTGTCTTTCCTGTCCTCTGTGACTTTACTGTGACCTTTACCTATTATCATCGCTGTACATTCGCGCCTTCTGGCCCTTTGGTGGTTAGAAGATGGTTTCCTCTGATCACAGCAGGTTCCTGATGAGGCCCGGGGGCCACAGGCAGGGCCCGAGGGAGGAAAGGGTCTTGACACGCATGTTGGGAGGAAGGCAAAAAGATGGGGAGCCCTGAGCACATGAGGACGGCGGCTCAGGGAGCGAGTGGGCTGCCTGTCAGGGGGTCTGCCTGTAGCACCTCCAACAGTCAGTAAGGAGAGGACTGCCCCCGGGGCCACCCAGCCCCAGGATTTCGGTTGCAGGACCTCTCAGGAGCTCAGTGCACGGAGACACCAGATCCCGAGAAAGGAGGGTGTGGGGAGGGGAGGCAGGGAGCTCTAAGAGTGGCGGTCAGCAAGAAGACCAGCAGGTCCTGTGCCCCCAACGAAACTGCGGCCCGTGCTCAGGGAGCATTGGGAGAGCCCACTTCATGCTTCTGCCACAAGGAGTGACCTGCGCTGAAGGACTCCAAACTGGGGGCAAGAAGGAGCGTGGTTGGACGGGGAAGGTTGATTGATGCTGGGAGCTGGAGTCAGCCATGCCCCTTCATACACACAAGCGCACACGAGAATACACACAGAAGTATGCATGCACACACCCACATGCCCACCCGTACACATGAGCACACACACACACGCACACACACGCACACACATCTGGGGTAGCGACCTGTGTCCCGAGCCCCTTGGCTGTCGCTGGCCTGTCCCTCTGGGCACCCACCTCTGTGCGGGCTTTCATTGCCTTGTCCAGCCTCCCCCATGTGGCCTCAACGCAGCTCCTGTGGACTTGACTCTGGGCCATGGAGCTGGGGGAGGCGAGTTCCAGGGCACCTGCCAGCTCCCTCAGGGCCTGCACCCTGGCAGCCCCACACTCTGCCTTTTCTCCCGGAAGACCTTGAACTTCTCTTCCAGCATCTGCCAAATGTGGGGCTGGTGAGGGTCAATGTGGATGGGGTTCAGGCAGCTCCTAAAACTCACGAAAGGGCCAGCTGGCCCCAACAGCTCCCACATCCCTCAGCCCTGGTTCTAGAACTCTGCAGGGCATCTCCTGCCCCCTCAGCCCACCCAGCATCTACCCTACCCTCCGTTCCTCCATCCACTTTCCCGGCACGACTCAGTTCCACACCCTCCAGGTCCTGCCACACTGTCTCTGGAGAGGGCCCGAGTTCAGGAAACCCCGGGCAGCCCCTGCTGTCTGCTGCCTGTGGAGGAGGCAAAGCTGGGTCGGTGTTTCAGGGAGCCTTGTCACAAAGCCCACTTAGCAGGGTCACTTTCCCAAGCCAGGGGCTCCCTGCACCTGCAGGGGCGTTCTGGGAAGAGTTGAGCTGGGCTGAGGATGCCCTGCACAGCCCCAGGCTGACACAGGTCACAGTACAAGCTACTGCGTTTCCAGCCCAAATGGAGCTTAGGCGAGATAAAGATTTGCCCATGATCCTAGCCCAGAGGCTGGCCCGGAGTCTCAGGGGCCCTGCATTTGCTGCATGCAAGAACCATGGAGGGGTGCAGCTTCTACCTTTGAAGGGTGTGCAGTCTCCTCCAAACACACAGCATGCCTGGGTGGCACACAACGTGGCTACCTGCGGAGTGCCGGGCTTTAGAATGACCCCACCTGCTGGCTCATGGGGATCCTCCAGAGGGTTTGCAAGCCAGTAAATCTTTCCAGGAGCAGGGAACCTCTTCTTTCTCCTGAGGAGCAGTTAGTGGGATTGAACCAGGCAACAGCCCAACACTTCCCAAGCAGGCCTCCTGGAGCATCGTTAGAGCAAGGGGTAAACTGCTAGTGATAATGGGCTCCTGGGAGGAGAGTCTGCAGAAAGGCCTGAAGCGCTGAGCAAGATCTCAGGACGGTGGCCCTCAGGGAGCTTAGGAAAAGTTCTAAACCCAGCCAGGAAGCTGAAGGGCTGACCAGACAGAAGCTGAGGGGGAGGAATGAGCATGCTGGGATAACTGCTGACCCCCGCCTGGGGGCAGGGCTTCCTGGTTGAAGCTGTGGGAGCTGACTCAGGCCAGACCCCACCTGCTCTGAGACGCTGAGGCCACCCTCAAAGTTCACAGCCAACTGTCTCACGTGCTCGTCCGTATCCAGGTGGGTGCCTGGGGGAGGGGGTGGCTTCTGCAAGTACTGCCACCCAAGGCCCAGAGTCCCACCCTCAATGCCCGGTCCCTTGGCCACCATGCTGTCTCAGGAGAAAGCCACAAGCCTCCCAGATGCTGTGTCCCACTGGGTGGAGGCCACCCTGAGGAGACATGGATCGCACCAATGAATCACACAATCTGCCTCTGACCCCTTGAGGCCTCCTCACCCCCCACTATCATCACCCCAGTGCCGCTTCCCACTCTGGACTAGAGTGCATAGGTTTTAGCAAGAGATGAAACTCACAACACATGGAACCCAGGAACAGGAATGGGAATAGAGATACCAAAACGGTAGGGGGAAGGGGGGTAGAGGATGGGAGGAAGGGGAAGCGATAGCAATGATTGACATATAACTACACACCCCTCGCAGGGAGAGGAGCAACAGAAAACTGAGGATAAAAGAGGCAATGGTCGATGTGAGATATGAAAATAATAACAATCTATAATCTATCAAGGAACCACGAGTGGGGGAGGAGGAAAAAAAGGGGAGCTGATCCCAAGGGCTCAATAGAAAGTAAATGTCTAGAAAAGAATGATGGCAATATACGTATGACTATGTCAGATACAATTGGTGTATGGATTGTAACAAGAGTTGTAAGAGTCCCCAATAAGGACACACTGAGGATGACGAAATACACCACTGAAAACCTTATGCTAATCATTGATACACTGTCAGGTAGTGTAGGACTAGTAAAACTAGGCAGAACCTTGTCAGAGAGAGGACCAGATGACGAACACTTTTGGTCAGATTAAAGGGGAGGATCAGTGACAAAGAGCCAGGCCGTTTGCAGGATGCATGGCCACGGGAGCTGCAACTATGGGTTCAAACATCAGAAAGAAATGAGGGTGGCCCAGGACTGGCAAGCCTTTCCTTGTCCTGTACATTGCGGTTGCTTTGAAGCAGACCAACTGGACAGCCCCTACTAACAAGACCAACCGAGGAAGAGGAAACCACTATGATCCCAGAAACAGACATCATTAGGAAGTGTCAGGAGACTTTGATAAAGGTAACCAATGGCCTGGCCCTTCATCCCAGAAAGCTGGGGAAGCATCATTGTCATGGTTTACCAGACTTTCCCCGGATAAATTACTGTCCAGCTGCCCATAGGAAGGAGAAATACTTATAGACATGACGGAAGGGAGGTTCACTCCGCTATAGGAATGTGCTAATCTGTGCACTTTAGATGTGGAAATCCACAGACACACGTGTATAAAAGAGAGTTGTAATTAAATATTAAATGCACATCAAGAAAACTTCCCTAAAAGATTTTTTTAACCTCATAAGCCCACCATTATGCATTAGGCCCCCCAGAATCCACAACCATCTACAAAAGAGATGGAATGAGGCTGACTGCTAGTAAGACCAAAGTCAGAGAAAGCAAAATAATCTCATGTTTGCTGGGCATCTGCATATAGCTGTGGAGCATCCAAAGCTGTTTCACGTAGATAATGTGGCTTCTGCTCAGATATGTCTGAGTGTACGTGAGGTTTGGAAGGAGAAGCATTTAACTGGCTAAGGCATCATCTCACTTTACTGAATTTCAAAATCAAGATGCTCATGAACTTGCAATGCTAAAGTGACCAATGCATGAATCATTCCGTCCTTCAATTAACACCACCTGTGCATCTTGGACATTTGGCGTGATAAGTTAACAATATGAGTGAGCATAACCTGTTGTGAAAAACAGGAATATACAAAAAGCTCCATTGTTTAATGTAATTATTGTATACGGGAACCCGCAGGATGTAAAATTTCCCATCAGCAACTGATGATGGAAAATGATAATGCTCCTTAACCCCCCCCCCCCAAAAAAAATAACTCATGTTGAGGCACTCTAGAAATGAAAAACGTAAATCTGGGAGAGGCAACACTGAAGGTAGCCTATGAAATGTGGCATGTTAAAATTTCCTTCACATTCAAATAGTTGAAAATCTAAGGCATGAGCTGAGAGTAGTAAAACTCTTTGAGGCTCCATAATCGGTGCAGGGGAAACACCAGAATAATTGCCTCTTAATATACTTGAATCTGCTGGAGTTACATTTGGAGGTGAGATATGGGAAACTGTTTGAATTACAATAGTATGGAAGTAAAAGCAATTTTACACTGTGAGAAGCTCAAGTGTATTCATTGGAATCGGTTGTCTGAATGACACCCACCTGGAGCTTTTTCTTTTTTTTTTTCAGTTGTAGCTTTTGATTCTGTGTCTTCTCTTCTGCAGGCTAGGTTTTCAAGGTGTTGACTGCTCTTTCTAGACTTTTGACAAACCTTTTGTCTGCAGGTTTAACATCTGGTGCTGGCTGTAATATTATCTATGGGAAGGAGAGGGACACAGAATCAAAGGGTTTATTCAGATGGTATATGTGTCCTAACGTAGAAGTCAGACAGAACAGTCTGGTTACTGTAGTTGCCATCCCCCTGGGACTGAGTTTTGGCTGCAGGAGAAGAATGATAGATATAAAAGTGATGCAAACAGAAGCAAGTATCTTTAATATATTGATGCGTTCAGACTCCAGCCTAGACAATGATCCTTTTGGGGACTTTATATTCAGTCTCCCCTGACTCCAAAACAGTTCTGAGGAGTCGGAGATTGTGACTGAGTAGGAGGGCTCACTGCCTAGATATCACACGTCGTAGGTCCACATGAGGGCTATTCCACGTCAAGCGGTGTCGTAGTGTGCCTCAATCAGTGTTTCCGCCCAAATCCCTAGGCTTCTGAAATTCCTAGTACCCTGTGTCCTGCAGTCCCTTTTACCCAATAACCCTGGTGTTTATACTTTATAACCACATTTTTATTTGTGGAGATTAAAAAAATTGTTATTAAATAATGTGGTTTATGGAAATTGAAAAAATAAGCCATTAGAAACTTATTTGGCTTAAAAAAATAAATAGCCAGTTTGCAAGGAAATATCTGGATAGGCTGAGTAGGCAGTAATAGAGCCGGCTCAAAGTTGGCAGCCAAGCACTTGCTTCATTGAATGTGTGTCACTATCCACAGTATTGGAGGTAAATTGACGTCATGAAACAGGTTCCTGAAAGGTCCCCAAATCACTATTCCAAGGATTGAAACCATACGTTTCCCCATTCCATTTAGCCTTCCAGATCATTCAAGCTTTTAAAAAACAGGTCAATTTCACATTCAGTTCATCATCCCACATCGCAATTGGCTCACATCAGTTCAAAGACCCAGAAAACACAATCTCTGAGTTGTGCTCTATTATACTTATGATGAGCTGCATTACGACCATCTGCTTCACTTTCTGTTTTTAGAAAGTTTATCATAAGTAGCATGCACTCATGCTATACCACACACCTCTAATGCCATTGTAGCTGTAAGTTTATATCCAAAGTATTCAAACCCCATAGATTGATGAAGGTGAGATATGTAAAGCTAGGGGGTGGGAGTCCCCCATCCAGAGATTTTTCACTTTTTTTAAAATTAACAAACACACACATTAGTTTCTCTTGTTAGATTTTTACAATTCTTAAAAAGATGCTTAGTTACTGTTTTGTTTGGGATTTTATATTTTGTGTTTGTTTTTATTTTTTACCTCTTTTGTATAAGTAGGGAATTAATAGGGAAATATGTACTTTATGGAATAAATTTTAAGAACTAAAATATATTTTATATTAAATAAATTAACGTATCTTTGATCTTACAGCTAAATCACTGATTATATATTTGCAGAGCCAACTTAAAGGATGAAAGAAAATTCTATCAAGAGTGTTACTTTTGATTTCAAAACCTTCCTAATAAAGTCTTTTAACTATCTGTGGAAAAAAAATAAGAAAAGAAAAGCTAGTATCATGAAGTATTTGACTTCAATCAGAACTGCCTCATGACAGAATCGTCAGGATGGGGCCGGTCATAACTCAGGACTGAGTATACTTGCTTCCAAACAGTTACTGTGGGGTAGATTCCAAGTCATTGAAACCTGGTGTGCAGAGCCAAACTGAACCTTGTGAGATAGGTGCTGCAAGGCTCTGTGAGAGTTCAAAAGCAGACCACCAGGTCTGCCTTCTGAGGTACCACGATATGGGTTCAAATGATCGTTTAAGTTATGAATTGAGCACTTCAATGTTTGTGCCACCCAGAGATGGCATGGAGTAAAATAGCATTTCACTGTTTAGTGTCTTTCCCAAACGGAAACGGGTGCTTACTTCTGTCCTGCCTTTTCTTATATTACTTGGGTTAGTCTGAGTACATTAGAGAAATAATTCCACAGAAACTGAAATGTATAAAAGAGAGCTTTAGATAAAGGGTAAATGCACATGGAGAAAAAATCCCAAACCAGTGCAGCCCAAGTCTACAAGTCCAACATTAGCCTATATGTCCCACACCAATCCACAATGTCCTCCTCCATCTCAACAAAGACATGCAGTGTGGGTGACTGCAGGTGGAAAGAACTGCCCATCTGGGTTTCTGAGATTGTTAACTCTTTAATGGAATTAAAAGCGCCTTTTGTGCGCCTGGAGCGGCTGGTGTTTGTAACCACTCAGCCACGAGGGCTCCATCTCTTTGTGCAGGACTACTCGTGATTTATTATCTACCCCAATGCTGCTTCAAGGGTGGTACATGGGTCGGTGATAAACCGTGACCTGTTTAAAATCTGTCCATTTGTAGCTAGGTACAGAAAGGAAAGTCAGAGTGCAGGTCACTGCTATTTCCAATGCCAGCAATGTCATGTAAAGGGCAAAGCACGCAGCAGGGAGTCTAGACTAAGGACACACTGAGGATGACGAAATACACCACTGAAAACCTTATGCTAATCATGGAAACACTGTCAGGTAGTGGAGCAGTAGTAAACCAAGGCAGAACCTTGCCAGAGAGAGGGCCAGATGACGAACACTTCTGGTCAGATTAAAGGGGAGGGCCAGTGACAAAGAGCCAGGTCGTTTGCACGATGCATGGCCACGGGGGCTTCAAAGATGGGTTCAAATATCAAAAAGACATGAGGGTGGCCCAGGATTGGCAAGCCTTTCCTTGTCCTGTACATTGTGGTTGCTTTGAAGCAGACCAACTGGGTAGGACCTACCAACAAGACCAACCAAGGAAGAGGAAGCCTCTATGATCCCAGAAACAGACATCACTAGGACGTCTCAGGAGACTTTTATAAAGGTAACCAATGTCCTGGTTCCTCATCACAGAAAGTTGGGGAAGCACCATTGTGCTGGTTTACCAGATGTTTCCCAGATGAATTACTGTCCAGCTGTGCACATGAAGGACAAATACCCATATACATGACGGAAGGGAGGTTCACTCTGCTATGGGAATGTGTTAATCTGTGCACTTTACATGTGGAAATCCACAGACACACGTGTATAAAAGAGAGTTGTAATTAAATATTAAATGCACAACAAGAAACTTCCCTAAAAGATCTTTTTAATCTCATAAGCACACCATTATGCCATAGGCCCCCCAGAATCCACAACCATCTATAAAAGAGATGGAATGAGGCTGACAGCTAGTAAAATCCAAGTCAGAGAAAGCAATAATCTCATATTTGGTCGGCATCTGCATATAGCTGTGGGGCACCCAAAGCTGTTTCAAGTAGATAATGTGGCTTCTGCTCAGATATGTCTGGGTGTACATGAGGCTTGGAAGCTGTAGCATTTGACTGGCTAAGGCATCTTCTCACTTTACTGAATTTCAAAATCAAGATGCTCGAGAACTTGCAAAGCTAAATTGACCAATGCATGAATCATTCTGCCCTTCTATTAACACCACCTGTGCATCTTGGACATTTGGCGTGATAAGCTAACAATATCAGTGAGCATAACCTGTTGTGAAAAACAGGAAGATACAAAAAGCTCCATTGTTTAATGTAATTATAGTATACGGGGACCTGCAGGATGTAAAATTTCCCATCAACAACTGATGATGGAAAATGATAATGCTCTTTGACACCCCAAAAAAAACTCATGTTGAGGCACACTAGAAATGAAAAACGTAAATCTGGGTAAGGCAACACAGAAGGTTGTCTGTGAAATGTGGCATTTTATGATTTCCTTCACATTCAAGTTCTTGAAAATCTAAGGCATAAGCTGAGAATAGTAAAACTGATTGAGGCTACAGTAATCGGTGCAAGGGAAACACCAGAAAAATTGCCTCTTCCGTAATATACTTGAATCTGCTGGAGTTATATTTGGAGGTGAGATATGGGAAACTGTTTGAATTACAATAGTATGGAAGTAAAAGCAATTTTACACTGTGAGAAGCTCAAGTGTATTCATTGGAATCGGTTGCCTGAATGACACTCACCTGAAGCTTTTTTTTTTTTTTTTCAGTTGTAGCTTATGATTCAGTGTCTTCTCTTCTGCAGGCTAGGTTTATAGAGTATTGACTGCTTTTTCTAGACTTTTGACAAACTCTTAGTCTGCAGGTTTAACGTCTGGTGCTGGTTGCACTTTTGTCCATGGGAAGGAGAGGGACACAGAATCAAAGGGTTTATTCAGATGGTATATGTGTCCTAACGTAGAAGTCAGACAGAACAGTCTGGTTACTCTAGTTGCCATCCCCCTGGATCTCAGTTTTGGCTGCAGTGGAAGAATGATAGGGATAAAAGTGATGCAAAAAGAAGCAAGCATCTTTAATATATTGATGCCTTCAGACTTCAGCCTGGACACTGATCCTGTCTGGGGACTTTATATGCAGTCTCCCCTGACTCCAAAACAGTTCTGAGGAGTCGGTGATTGTGACTGAGTAGGAGGGCTCACTGCCTAGATATCACACTTCGTAGGTCTGCATGAGGGCTATTCTACGTCAAGCGGTGTCTTAGTGTGCCTCAATCATTGTGTCCGCCCAAAGCCGTAGGCTTCTGAAGTTCCTAGTACCCTGTGTCCTGAAGTCCCTTTTACCCAATAACCCTGGTGTTTATACTTTATAATCACATTTTCAATTGTGGAGATTAAAAAAATTGTTATTAAATAATGTGTTTTATGGAAATTGAAAAAATAAGCCATTAGAAACTTATTTGTCTGAAAAAAAAATAATGCCAGTTTGCAAGGAAATGCCTGGATAGGCTGAGTAGGCAATAATAGAGCTTTCTCAATGTTGGCAGCCAAGCAGTTGCTTCATTGAATGTGTGTCACTATCCCCGCTGTTGGAAGTAAATTGGCGTCATGAAACATGTTCCTAAAAGATCCCCAAATCACTATTCCAAGGATTGAAACCATACTTTTCCCCATTCCACTTAGCCTTCCAGATCAATCAAGCTTTTAAAAAATAGGTCAATTTCACATTCAGTTCATCAGCCCACATCTCAATTGGCTTATATCAGTTCAAAGACCCAGAAAACACAATCTCTGAGTTGTTCTGTATTATAGTTATGATGAGCTGCATTATGACCATCTGCTTCTTTTTCTTTTTTTAGAAAGTTTACCATAAGTAGCATGCACTCATGCTATACCACACACCTCTGATGCCATTGTAGCTGTAAGTTTATATCCAATGCATTCAAGCCCCACAGACTGATGACGGTGAGATATGTAAAACCAGGGGTTGGAGTCCCGCATCCAGAGATTTTTCATTTTTTTTCATATTAACTAAGACACACAACATTAGTTTCTCTTTTTAGTTTTTTACAATTTTTAAAAAGATGCTCAGTTACTGTTTTGTTGGGGTTTTTATACTTTGTGTTTGTTTTTATATTTACCTCTTTTGTATAAGTAGGGAATTTATAGGGAAATATGTAGTGTATGGAATAAATTTTAAGAACTAAAATATATTTTATCTTAAATAAATTAACGTATCTTTTATCTTACAGCTAAATCACTGATTATATATTTGCAGAGCCGACTTAAAGGATGAAAGAATATTCTATCAAGGTATTATTTTTGACTTCAAATCCTTTTAAATAAAGTCTTTTAACTACCTGTGGGAAAAAATAAGAAAAGAAAAGCTAGAATCATGAGGTATTTGGCTTCGGTCAGGACTGCCTCTTGACAGAATCGTTGGTATGGGATTGGACATAACTCAGAACTGAGTACCTTTCATCCAAACAGTTACTGTGGGGTAGATTCCAAGTCATGGAACTACCAGGTGTGCAGAGCAAAACTGAACTAAGTGAGATAGGGGCTGCTAGTCTGTGTGAGGTTACAAAAGCAGACCACCAGGTCTGCCTTCTGAGGTACCACGATATGGGTTCAGATGATCGTTTAAGTTATTAATTGAGCACTTAACTGTTTGTGCCACCCAGAGATGGCATGGAGGAAAATAGCTTTTTTACTGTTTAGTGTCTTTCCCAAACGGAAACGGGTGCTTACTTGTGTCCTGCCTTTTCTTATATTAGTTGTGTTAGTCTGAGTACATTAGAGAAATAAATCCACAGAAACTGAAATGTATAAAAGAGAGCTTTAGATAAAGGGTAAATGCACATGGAGGAAAAATCCCAAACCAGTGCAGCCCAAGTCTACAAGTCCAACATTAGCGCATATGTCACACCCAAATCCACTCTGTCCTCCTCCATCTTAACAAACACATGCAGTGATGGTAGCTGCAGGTGGAAAGAACTGCCCATCTGGGTTTCTGAGGTTGTTAACTCTTTACTGGAATTAAAAGCGCCTTTTGTGCGCCTGGAGCCCCTGTTGTTTGTAACCACTCAGCCACGAGGGCTCCATCTCCTTGTGCAGGAATACTCGTGATTTATTATCTACTCGAATGCTGATCCAAGGGTGGTACATGGGTCGGTGATAATCTGTGACCTGTTTAAAATCTTTCCATTTGTGGCTAGGTACAGAAAGGAAGGTCCGGGTGCAGGCACTGCTCTGTCATGTAAAGGGCAAAGCCGCAGCAGGGTTTCTAGACTAAGGACACACTGAGGATTATGAAATACACCACTGAAAACCTTATGCTAATCATGGAACCACTGTCAGATAGTGGAGGACTAGTAAACCAAGGCAGAACCTTGCCAGAGAGAGAGCCAGATGATGAACACTTCTGGTCAGATTAAAGGAGAGGGCCAGTGACAAAGAGCCAGGCCATTTGCAAGATGCATGGCCAGGGGGGCTGCAAAGATGGGTTCAAACATCAGAAAGATATGAGGGTGGCCCAGGACTGGCAGACTCATAGTGACCCTATTGGACAGGGTAGATCTGCCCCTTTGGGTTTCCCAGACTGTCACTCTTGACAGGAGCCGACAGCCTCATATTTCTCCCAAGGAGTGGCTGGTGGTTTAAGACTACTGTCCTTGTGGCTAACAGTCCAAAATTACCAGGGCCTCTAGAACTTCAGGATCCCAGGCCCCACCCTGAACCCACAAAATCAGAATCTGCCTCCCACCCTGATTTCCAGGAACCTGGGTAAGTGCATGCATGTGAAAGTTTAATTAATACTGCCTTAGAAACCATTACTTTCCTGATCAACCTCCTCCTGCCAGGGGTGCAGAAATGGAATCCCATAGGGCCATGCTCCCCTAGAAGCATATTGAGGTCTCAGTGCTCCTATATCCTGCCTGTCGTCCAGATTTCCTGATTCTCACCTGGACTGTTGTCCCTGCAGAAGGGTATTGTTGAGTCCTCAGCCCCAAATTAGGTCTAGAGACACAGCTCCCATTTCAGAGTAGTAGAATCCACAGTTTACTGTAGAATTAATGGCTTTTACTGGCTCGGGGTAGGGTCTAGTGGGAAACATGTTTCAGCAAGAGATATTATGTATTCCAGATGTACACAATGAGTTTGTCTTGAGACATATTTATGCCTGAAGTTGTTATGGAGTCTCTTTATATCCCATGCAACGTTAATCTTTTTGAAAATTTATATTTGCTTTTTATTACCCAGATATATAAGTGATTTATAGCTAGGTCTGATGGATTGGAATCAGATGGCCAAGCCTGGATTAACCATGGGTCCTGGTGACCATTAGTCAGTTCTTTCTGTTAATGATATTTTCACCTGAGTGAATGTATTCAAGACTTTTCTTCTCTTAAGATAAATAAGCAGGTGGGTATCATTTTGCTATGCTGGCACTTCCTTGTGCTGTTTTAAGTTCACCCAGCAATTTTTTAAAAGACAGACATATTGAAACTGTCATACACTGAATAATTCATGTGGAAAAATGGGGGGAGTGCTAAATAGAGGTGACTCATGGTACAGTCTTATTTACTGCTTGTTAGAAGGTACTGTGATCTTGTGTACATAAACACTAGAAACCAGAAGAGAGGAAGTGGTGGCTCCATGGCACAATTCTCACTAGTCATGAAGGAAATTTGGGTTTGATTCTTGGCCAGTGTGCCTCCTGTTACAGCTACCACCTATCTGCTAGTGGAGGCTGGCATATTACTATGATGCTGAACAGATTTCAGCAATGGTTTCAGCCTACAGTCAGACTAGGAGGAAAGGCCTGGTGACCTCCTTCCAGACATCAGCCACTGAAAACCCCCCAGGTGACAAGGGGTCAAATCTACAACCCACTGAAGGAATGGGGCAGGACCAGTGGGCATTGTGTTCTGTAGCGCATGGAGTCCGCATGAGTCAGGAGCTGACTGACTTGAAGGCAATGGGCCGCAGCACTCTCTCAGAAGGCAGTGGTTAGAGCACATAGGTGTCCTTCATGTGGCCCCATGATCATCAAGCCTAAGTCACACAACCAAGTCCGGGAAATGAAAGATACCAAGGGTACCAGGAATATTTGAAGGACCTGGTGTAAATTGGTTCAGTCCACGGGAGTTCTGGAAGCCACCGAGGTAAGCTTCCTGCTGAAACCACTAACTTAGCCCAGTGCAAGTGGATGGGTGTCTGCGCATACACCCAGCCACCATTAGTGTTTTGTTGTTGTTTGTGTTGTTGCTGCTGTTCACGTCCATAGAGTCGATGCCAATTCACAGTGCCCCTATATGACAGGGTAGAATTCCCCCTGTGAGTTTCTGACACTGTGACTCTTTATGGGAGTAAAAAAAGCCTCATCTTTCTTTTGAGGAGTGGCTGATGATTTTGAATGGTTGATCTTGCTGTTAGTCCATTGCGTAACCAGGTGCTGTCAATTTGGCTCCAACTCATGACCACTCTATGTGCAGCAGAACAAAACAGCACGCTTCCCTGCGCCATTCTCACAGCCATTCCTACATTTGAGCCACTGTGTCAACCCATCTTGTGGAGGTTTGTCCTCCTTTTGGCTTGACCAAGCATGCTGCCCAACTCCAGGGATTGGTCCCTCCTGATAACACCCAAAGTACATGAAGCCAAGTGTCACCATCCTCGCTTCTAAGAATCAATCTGGCTGTTTTTCTTCCAACATAGATTTGTTTGTTCTCCTAGAAGTTCTTTGGTGTATTCAATATTCCTCACAAGGACCGTATTTCAAATGCATCAATTCTTCTCTTGGGACTTCCTTATGCATTTTCTAGCTACCACATGAAAATAATCATGCCTTGGGTCAAGATGCTCCTGGGTTCTTAAGGTGACAAATTTTCCCAATGCAATTTATCCAGTGATTTCTTGACAGATGTTTCCATGAGCGCTGGTTGTGGATTGGTCCAAGTAAGATGAAATGCTTCACCATTTCTATCTTTTCTCTGTTTCTCATGTTGCTTATTTGTCTAGTGGTGAGGATTCTTGTTCTCTTAACCTCGAGTTGTAATCCATACTGAGGACTATCATCTTTGAACTTCATCAGTAAGTGCTTCTACTACTCTTCCCTTGCAGCAAGCAAGGTGAGCCGCCTGCATTTCTCAAGTTGTTCTCAAGTCTTCCTCCAATCCTGAAGTCTCCAATTCAGCCATTCAAAACTCAAAACAGCTCAATGCCATGGAAGTCAGGTCAATTCTGACTAGAGCAACCCTGTAGGCCAGGGAAGAAACTCCCGGAAGGTTTCCAAGACTGTAATCTTCCTCACTTGTGATAGCTGGTGAATTCCAAGTGCCGTCCTATTGATTAGCAGTCATGCTTAACCAAGACCCTACCTGGATTCCAAGTGTGACCTAGCAGCCACAGTTTTCTTCCGAGACCAAAGGTGTTGATAGGTGTGAATTCTTGACCCACGGTGGTCCAGCAGACCTGCTCAGTATTCACCCAGGTGCAAAATCCATCAAGAGGATGCATTGTCATTACTTTTTAAATCATGTAACACACCCAGGTGTAGCAGCAACCCAGCATTCTAATATCACCCTGGTTTTTATAAATATGTCCCATTCCTTGATAACTCTTCCAAATCCTTTAATATCCCGCAGCTCAGTCCCTGATGTCTGGCTGTAACAAAATGTGTGAAGGGAGACCAAATGCCAATACATTCTCCCTGTCTGCCTCAACTCAGCGCATAATCAGCTCCAAGGTAAATGCATGGTAAGTCAGCTATTTGCTGGCGGGGAGGGGAAGGGGGTGGGATGAACCCCCTTTCAGTTTTGTCTTCTGATGGAGCTGACCAAAAGGACTTCTAATTTCAGTCTATTAGGAGAGTGAGAGTTAGGGTTTCCCCCCCACCCCGATTTTTTTTCCTTTCCCTTTTTGCCCCTTTCCCCTTGGAAGGACAGCCTGCTCTGCTGTTCTGAAAGGGTTGTCTGCTTTATGCTTCACTCTCCACTCCATTAAATCACCTTTCCTCACATTAAATACAGGTCTTCAGGATGGTCAGAGAGCTTCGCTCTGAGGGATGATGTTATAATGAGGACGACATGTATGAAATATTTTTCAGCTCAATCCCAGGCAGACCACGGGGAAGCATGAATGGGGAGGGGGAGAGGTGTACCTCACTTTAGAAAAGAGTCAGACTTCTGAGAGGGCAGTCTCAACCTGGATGGCTGTAGAAGGCTTCTTTACCTCAATCACTCATTCATTCAACCCACTTGCTACTTACTTATTAAGTGCCAGGCCTTGGGACTCTCTCAGTGAACAAAAGAGACAAAAATCCCTCTTCTGTCAAGAAGTTTCCATACACAGAGGCATTCAAACCCTTCCTGGGGAATGTGTTTAAAGTCCAATTTACAGGAAAGCAGAGGAAGAGCCTGATGTGAGGGACTTCAGACACCCACACACACAAATCTCCCAGGAGACACTATTCACTGGAGTTAAATAATTTTTTATTTTTTTCCCCCATGAGCTCTCTTTTTTTTTTTTTCTTTCTGAGAGCAATTGTCCTTGGAAGCGATTAGCCGTTATCACTGTCTAACACCTTAGTGTGTATTTATTAATTTGCTCCTTTTCCTGCCTAGATAGGAGGGGCCTCCAGGGCTGCTAAAAGACAGAAAAGTCCCCAAAAGGCAGCAACAAGAGAGGCAGAAGACAATTGTGGCCCGTGTTTCTCATCTGAGTCTCTGGGGGGCCATTTGGTAAAGATGCAGATTACACACACACACACTGCCCCGCCGCCCCCACCCAATATGGCCCTACTAAATAAGGATCCTACCCCACCATCTGTCCGGGAGCCCCTGAACTGGCCCTTCCCATGAAACAAGCCAGGGCCATTGAAAGTGAATCTTTAGGCAAAAGACCAGTGACTTAGGCTTTCCAAACCAGGATAAAGCCCATTTGCTAAGCACTTGCATATTAAAATCAAAATGTTGATGCTTCAAACCCACCCACAAGTTCCTAAGAAAGCAGGCCTGACAATCTGATTCTGAAAGGCCACAGTCTTGAAAAGGATCCCTGGTGACATATTGTCCTGCTAGCCATAAGGTCAGCAGTTCAAAACTACCAGCTGCTCTGAGAGAGAAAGCTGAGGCTTTCTACTGTAAAGATGTATAGTCTCAGAAACCTACCAGGGCAATTATACTCCGTTGCCATGAGTCAGAATTGACTCAATGGCAGTAAGTGAGTGGATGGGCTGGAATTGATTTACACCAACCAACACCAAGAACAACTATTTTGGGCGGCAGTGCCATTCTTCTGCTTTATCTAGAATCTGAACTCTCAGCGTCATTAACAATTTAGACAACAGACAAATAATAATAAACTACAGAAGGATAAAGGAAAGCTAACGAAGTTACTTCTGTTTGAAGTTTAGTTGTGTTTTTTAGCAAAAATATGAAATATGAAGGGACTTGCTGAAGTTAAATATAAACCTATTTTGCAACCCCAAGTCTTTCTTGCCAAAAAATAATGTCTCACAATAGGAATGGCCTCTGCACTGCCAAGAAAGCATGGCTTCTGCGTTGGATGAGATCAAGATAGCTATAATATCCTGTATTGAGATCACAAAAGAATGTAATGCAGTGCCTTGTAGACAGTCTCATGTACATACCCAAAAGATTTTCTAAGAGTCTTCGGGAGGCTGTGCTACAGCCTAAGTAGGCTGAATTGCAGCCTAAAACAGAGAGAGATCCATCTCAAAGAGATGTGGGGATAGGCTTTCATAAAATGGAGTGCATCATGTAATCCAATGCAAGGGAAACCCAGTAAGTTTAGGAAGGAACTGCATTGGCTTGGACTAAACAGCCAGAGATTGTGCCACATAAACAGAAGGAAGACAATTGATAAAGCAACCCAGACATTATTGTGGAAAAGGAAAAGAGACTTAGAAGACAATCAAAAGCTACAAGGAACCTCTCTCAGGGAGAATGTCCTGTGGCTTCAACTTGTGTGCTCTGGGGGATATTCGGCAATCACATATAAAATTGTGTATTCAATTTAATCCCTTTAAGGGATTTTGTCATGGGCCGTCACCCCAACTATCCTGACAAAAAAATCTATCTTGAAAATCACCCTGCAGTGAGGAAGTTAAAGGTAAGAACATGGTACGATCACACGGAGGAAAATTGGGGAGCCAATGCAACAGCAAGGACCAAGGCCCTAGACCTATGAACCAAAGCAAACCCGTCTTGCCGGGTCTTGCTGCCTTAGCAGCTTTGGCCAATACCATGTGGAGTGGAGTTCAGCTTCCCTGGTCAAACCTTCCTCAAATTACAGAATTGTGAGCAAATAACACACTGAGTGGGATTGAAAGTCACTAGGCAGCAGTAGGTAAATAAACATATGGGTCTACTATTACCTATATGTAAAAAGTCTTTGGCAACTGGTTTATGGAAGACCCAGGCCCTGATTACCTCCCATAAACGTGTATTCTTTATCATAGCCACGAACGCCCATGAAAACATGACAGTTGTGCTTAGGAGAGGAAAAGTCGGGTTAAGAACTGAGAAAGACTGTCATGTGACCTGGATATTGCTCGAACACTCCATTCTTCTCGGTCTCTTGGAAGAAGTAGAGGGATGAGAACCTAAAGCTGTAAACATTGTGTGGATTAGAAACATGTTAAGTTTGGGGTGAGGGCAGAAGGCGCAGTTTTAGTCCTATAAAGAGTTCCAGTCTCTAAAACCCACATGGGGAGTGATACCCTGTCCTATAGGGTCATTGTGAGTCTAAAGGGATTCAACAGCAGTGAGGTTATTTGTTTTTAGATTCGTTGGCTGATTTGTTTCATGGCTGAGGAAAGTGGAACCCAGAGAGGTGAGATGCCTTGCCAAGGATATACAGTGAACGACTGGCAAAGCCAGGGTGGGAACCCAGGCCACCCACTCTGGAGTCTGGCCCTCCCTGACTTTTGACCCAGCCTCTCAGGAACTCTGATTTATCACAAGTAATTTCGCCGATGTATTTCGTCATCCTCAGTGTGTCCTTAGTCTAGAATCCCTGCTGCGTGCTTTGCCCTTTACATGACATTGCTGGAATTGGAAATAGCAGTGACCTGCACTCTGACCTTCTTTTCTGTACCTAGCTACAAATGGACAGATTTTAAACAGGTCACAGGTTATCACCGGCCCATGTACCACCCTGGGAGCAGCATTGGGGTACATAATAAATCACGAGTACTCCTGCACAAGGAGATGGAACCCTCTTGTCTGAGTGGTTACAAACACCAGCCGCTCCAGGTGCACAAAAGGCGCTTTTAATTCCAGTAAAGAGTTAACAACCTCAGAAACCCAGATGGGCAGTTCTTTCCACCTGCTGCCACCCACACTGCATGTCTTTGTTGAGATGGTGGAGGACATTGTGGATTGGTGTGGGACATATGGGCTAATGTTGGACTTATAGACTTGGGCTGCACTGGTTTGGGATTTTTTCTCCATGTGCATTTACCCTTTATCTAAAGCTCTCTTTTATACATTTCAGTTTCTGTGGATTTATTTCTCTAATGTACTCAGATTAACACAACTAATATAAGAAAAGGCAGGACACAAGTAAGCACCAGTTTCCGTTTGGGAACGACACTAAACAGTGAAAAGCTATTTTCCTCCATGCCATCTCTGGGTGGCACAAACAGTTAAGTGCTCAATTCGTAACTAAAACGATCATGT